>NW_027331920.1:3439255-3728495 GCF_048418815.1 Hemitrygon akajei
CAGTTCGTGGTATGGAATTGAGTAGTGATGGAGAGAGAGAGAAATGTTTAGTTCTTCAGATGAGCTGATGCCGTCGATCTTCCCTTTGTCCTCCGAAATTAAGACGTACTTAAAATGAAAAGGATTGGAATGAGGGAGTTCATTGCCTTTTATTTGCAGTAAGAGAGACAATACAGGATTCAGTAGGCTTTCGTCTTTAACTTGTATTCGGTTATAGGGTTCGAGAACCTTTAACACTGTTAGAGGAACAGTGAACAAGCGAAGACATGCATATCAATTTGTTGGACTATGTTTTGAAATTCAAGGACATATTGTACAAAGCCTGTAACTTGGTAAGGGAGAACTTAAAAGTTTCTCAGAACAGGATGAGAACGTGTTTTGATAAACAAGCCACGATGAGAACATCCCAAAGGGGTGATAAAGTATTCATGTTTATACCGATTTTAACGAACCCACTTCAGGCAAAACACCACGGTCCTTATGAGGTTCTGTCTAAGATTAATAATGTGGACTATTTAGTCAAAACACCAGACCGTCGTAAGCAAACTCAATTGTGCCATATCAACATGCTTAGACCATATTTTGTTAAGCAATACCCACCTGTGACCAGGGTGGAAAATAGCAATGAGTCTGGAAACCCTGGGTACGACCCATCTGAGGCTTATCGTAAACCAAACGTTGTTTCAGCTATATTAACGAACTCGAGTATTTTGAATTTGATTGATGAAAAATTGGCCCACATACAGCCGCAGCAGCGACAGGAGATGAAACAGGTAATTATGAAATTTAAGGATTTATTTTCTGCTATCCGCAGCGAATAACAGTAGCGTCCCATGATGTCGATGTCGGGGAAGCTAAACCGATTCAATAGCATCCTTATTGAAAAGTGTGAACTTGCTGAACAAGTAATTGAGTATATGTTGAAAAATGGTATTATTCAGCCTTCGAACTCAGATTGGAGTTCTCCTTGTGTCATTGTGCCTAAACCAGATGGTAGTGTTAGATTTTGCACTGATTATAGAAAGGTAAATGCTGTAACAAAAACAGATGCTTATCCCATCCCCAGAGTGGATTATTGCATAGGCAAGGTTGGAAAAGCCAAGTTTGTTAAAAAGATTGATCTGTTAAAATGGTACTGGTGTGTTCTATTGACGGATAAAGGTAGAGAAATGTCTGCATTTGTAACGCTTTCTGGGTTGTATGAATACAATGTTTTGCCGTTTGGAATGAAAACTGCTTCAGGAATATTACAGAGATTGATCAATTCTGTAATTCAATGGTTAAAACACTCAGATGACTGGGTTGATGATTTAGTCAAAAGAAGTGACATTTGGGAAGCACATAACTCTGCAGTGGAAGAGTTGTTTGAAAGGCACTCGAAGGCCAACCTTACAGTTAACTTAGCTGAGAGTGAATTTTGCATGCTACTGTGACCTGTCTTGATGACGTTGTAGGTCAGGGTGTGATAAGGAAAATGGTTAATCAAACTCCAGTTCAACAACAAAGTTTGAATCCGCAAGAATATGATATTATGATGTCATATTAAAGGCAAAGATAATATAATTGCTGATTGACTTTCTAGATGTTCAGCTTCCAATGTATTTTGATGTATACGTTTCTGCAGTATGTTGTATTAGACTGTAGTATGATATGTGATAACCATGCATTTATTGGTTCACATTCTGAGCTTTCAGATAAAAATTTTCCCTTTTATATCAAAACCTTCCTTTTTGGAAGGAAGTGTTACGAGCCTGCGTTCGTTTACTGTGACTGTTACTTTTAAGAGCTTGAGTGAGACGGGACAATATCGTCAGTTACAGGCTGTCGCAGTTTGTGCCGTTCTGAAAACACATGCACAGAGAGAAAGTGAGAGAGAGAGAGAGAGAGAGAGAGAGAGAGAGAGAGAGAGAGAGAGAGAGAGAGAGAGAGAGAGAGAGAGACAGTTACTCTCGCAGTCTCCGCAAGTCTTCGTTTGTACTGTGCACAACGAATGCGTGACTGTCATTTCGTATGTAGCATTCGTATCCCCAGTTCACCCCCGTTCGCCTAGTGTGAATCGCCGTCGACCCGCCAATAGCGCAATTCTTCGGGTATATACGGTGTAATGATCCCCCCCTCCGTACACGCTCGCAACACAAATATCAGACAATACACCAATGGCGAGTAAATAATTGCAACTTTATAGTTATTTCTTAGTAATGGCTTAGTAGAAACAGATAACGTAAAGGCGCCAAAGTAATAATCAGTTTGTGAACATAATATTTTAATACGTTGGAGCTCACGCCTCCGGTTCCATCCAAAGCGACCTACCGAGCCTTCGGCCACCGTCCGAACCACCGACATCCAGTATCCGCCGCCCTGGAACCGCTGTCCGCTCCTCACACATCCCTCCTTCTCGCTCTCCTCCCGAAAAAGACCGCGAACTCCTGTTCAGCTCACAGATACAAGACAGCATAACAATTCTCCAATAGTTAGTTCACCCTTATCTACAGTTATAACCCAAACATTCCAGATACAGAAACCCATCACAGCATGAAGTAACATTACAGAGAAGCCATTTCATTATAGCAATACAAAGAAGCCATTTTGTCACCCTGAACAGTTAACACCACAGTTAATGGTGCTGAGAGCCCTACATTTATTTTATTAGCGTGGCTTATGGATTAGCTTCATCTTCATTTTAAATCCATAGGGTGTGATACACCCACCTTCTTTCAGGCTATATTGTGGCGCAGTATGCTCGTCCCCGTTTTCGACTTCACTGGGTGAAACAGGACAATTGCCTTCCAATTACCGAGACTCCAGTTGATGTAACAAACTGGATTAACGAGAAATGGCAAAGAAATGTTCATCCTATTAAAGCTGTGTGACAAAGCTGCTGGGGACATCACGCGAAGACGGGTTTCAGCTTTAGGTGGATAGGATCTTATCACACTTTGGAGCTTTCAACAGAAAAAGAGAAACAGTGAGAGTTGCCAGTTCTCTACACCACACTCCAGTCCGGTTGGTGGCGGGTGCTCCTTACACCCCGCCCTGTTTCTTCACGTCAGCCAATTATTCAAAGTGAAGGCAGAGACTGGTTGACATTGCATTGGCCAACCAGCATCAGACTAGACACCCTGCCGTCTTGGGGAAACGTCGAACTGTGAGTTTAGTGCGCGGGAATGGGAATAGAATGGGAATTCTCAAACCAATGGGTGTGCGGCACTCCGGAGTCGGTCTTTGACTGACATCTGGCCGGGCCAATAAGTTACTGCTTCTACAGTACAGAGCTCTGCCACTACCCCGCCCCAACCACCCCAACACACACGCCTAATATCCCAGAGCTGCCTGTCGATTGGACAATCAGTCGGGGAATGACTCCTAGGAGATCAGGCGGTGAATGTGAGGAGCTGGAGACGGAGCTGGAAACTGCGCCGCCTCTCGCTCGTGCTCAGGAAGCGGCTTTATTGATGAACTGAAAGACGGAGCTGAAGGGATATTTCACCGCGCTGATCACCTGCTCCCTGAATTTCGACTGAGTCACCGCGTAAATAAATGTATTCGTGCAGCAACTGAAATTCCTCAGCAAAATCCCGAGGTGGTGGAAGATCCATTCAGAATCATTGAAATCGAATCCTTTTCCTGAGACCTGATAATATATGACATTTACAACGTGTGTCATCCACAGGAGGATGAAGCTGCCGGAGAGGGTGAAGAGTAAAACCACAGACCTCCTCCTGCTCTCCATCTCCGGGTCACTGCGGTTCTCCCCCTTGCTCTGACCCTTCAGCCCCTTACGGACCCGACTGGCCACTAAAATCTGTCTGACTGTCAGAGCGTTGAGCAGCAGGATCCCAGCGAAAGGAAGCAACGGAGTTAAAACCGTATCGAACAAGTCATACCCTACCCACCCGGGGTCAGTGAAATAATTTTCCTTGGCCATACAGAACCACGGTACATTATCGATGATCACTCTGGGTTTCCGCGTGAAGTATTTGGGAGCGTTTTTCAGACAGGACAGTATGCCAGTTGTTGTTAGAACCACAGCCGCAGTTTTCCCGGTGCAATATTTTGTTTTCAGTTTCTGGCAGCAAATGGCGACAAACCGATCAAATGTGAACTTAACGGTGAACCAGACAGAACAGTCAATGGCTGTGAACTTTAGTACACCGATAGCACTGCACACAGGGGTGATGTCTAGAAAACTCCACGGGAAGCAATAGAATCTGATTTGGTGCAAAATGATCTGGGTGAAAACGGTCAGTACGTCGGCCGCTGCCATGGCCACCAGGTAGCGAGTGGTGCAGGTAGAGAGACCGCACTTTCCCCGGGACAGGATCACAATCGCCACTAAATTCACTGGAGAGAGAGAGAGAGAGAGAGAGAGAGAGAGAGAGAGAGAGAGAGAGAGAGAGAGAGAGAGAGAGAGAGAGAGAGAGGAGAGAGAGAGAGAGAGGAGAGAGAGAGAGAGAGAGAGAGAGAGAGAGAGGAAAAGAGGGGAAAGGGAGTAAGTGTGAGAGAGAGAGGAGGGAGTGGTGTGGAAGGGACAGAGGGAGGAGGAGAGGGGCAAAGGAGGAGAGGCGGACAGGAAGGGAGAAAGAGAGAAACGGATTATTACTAAGCACAATCTCCGGGATTTAACACGGTGTCGTGTTTCAGCTACAGATTTTGAGTTCGAAAGTCTGTGACACCTGTTGATCTAACATCAGACACGGATCACACTGTCTTTGACGCGCCTTCGTCAGCGTGGAGATAAGATCATGTGTCAGCGATAAAAACGATTTGCATGTGCAACAACGATCGGTACTCATTCCGGTTCCAGTCACAGATGGGGCCGGTTTCTTTGATTTAATCCGTGATTAATTAGGCCTCTGGAAACTGCATCCGATGAGGCAGAGAAGGGACACAGAGGGGAGTAACAGGTACTAAATACTGGAGCACCTCAACTGGTATTGCAGCATTCATAGAATTCAACAAACTCTCTTTTCAGACCGAGACCCTTCTTCTGGACGAAGTAGTGCCCCGATTTACGACGGTCTGAGAGGGGAAACAGGAACAACTTAGTAACCTTAGGCTGATTGATTCCGTTAACGGATTAATTCTGTAGCACAGGTCAATTTGACGACACACGTCAACAGATCTGTGGACACTGGTTCAGGTGATCAGATCCAATTTTTGACGAACAGTCAGTGGCACCCGACTGTGACACACTCCACAGGGAGACATGCAGCGAAGAACCAGCGATTCTCTCTAATATTTCAACGGATGCTGCCCGACCTGCTGAGTTCATTCAGCTTTTTTGTAAGGCTTGATTTGACCACAGCATCCTCAGTGTACTTTGTGTTTACTCTCTAATCAACAGTTGCTAAATAGTGAAATTCGCAATGTAAAACCTTCCCAGTCACACCTTCTCGGAGACATGCCTCTCTGCAGCACTGAGACAACTCTGGGCAAAGTCCCGATAAAAGCAATAAAGGGTTTGAGTCGATCCCGTGAGTCAGAGGAGACTGAGGGATTTAGTTCCACTTGTCATTAAATAATGGAAATTCTGAAGTTGAAATGATAGTGTCGGTATGTCTGAATGGTATTTGTACAATGATCAGCAAGATGAAAGCTCGTCAAATGAACATCAACAGATTCACATCGGTTAACACACAGAAATACTAAACATGAATTGCTCTGCTCACTCACCAGGAGCTCCAATGACGGCAATGAACACGTAGAATATTCTATGCGCACTCAGGTACCGATCCAACATTGCAGACATTTTCTCTGTCCAGTGATCTGTCCCCCGTGCACCAGGCGATCTCTCGATGTTAAAGCAGCACATGCCTGGGGTTTTTAATCGACTTTAGCGATTCCACAGGGACAGATTTCAACAGATTATAAATAAAGCTTTACTTATTATTTACAAACTGATTACAACAGACTGGTACAATTCCCGCGGTGACAGGTTCAGAATAATTTCGTGACTTTATTTTTAGACCGTTTGCGTGAGTTTGTTTGGCCCAACAAAGGTATCTGAGCCTACTGAGCCGTCATCCATTAAAGGTATCTGAGCCTACTGAGCCGTCATCCATTAAAGGTATCTGAGCCTACTGAGCCGTCATCCATTAAAGGTATCTGAGCCTACTGAGCCGTCATCCATTAAAGGTATCTGAGCCTACTGAGCCGTCATCCATTAAAGGTATCTGAGCCTACTGAGCCGTCATCAATTACAAACAAGGGAAAATCTGCAGATGTTGGAAATCCGAGCAACACGCACAACATGCTGGTGGAACTCAGCAGGTCATCTCCTTACTTTGACTTCTCAACTTTCTTTCCATGCCTGCCGAGGGGTTCCGTGCCGAAACGTCGTCAACACTCTTTATCATAATTGCTGCCTGGCCTGCTGAGTTCCTCCAGCATTTCGTTCGTGTTGCTGTCATCAACTAAACGTGCTACCTCTGTAAATATGTACTTCCAAGGAATCATTTGTCAAATACAAAATATTGAAATAAATTATATCATTTTACCATTCTCCTCAAGAGTATAATCCCCTTCTGTATTTTGTGTTTGGGGGATCCTACCGAGAGGACCCTCAAGAAAAAGTTTGTTTCCGTTAATGAATAAATACTTTCATATATACACGAGACCCTCAAATTTCTTCAGTGATTTAGTCACAGTCAGAACATTTGGAGGCTCGTCCACGACCCTCTCCAACCCTAATGCATGGACATCGAACTCTGCAGTCCCATATTTGCGGACAAATTGCTTTAAAACGCAAGAACAGCGTTTAAAGTGCATTTATTTAGAAAGCATCTGTCGGTGAATAACCTTGAGATTCGACACACCCGCAACAACGCAGGGACTCCTAAAACCCGGTGTGACCCCCAAATCCGTGTGCAATCCAAACCACCTGATGCCAACAAATGGTAGTGAACCCCAAATCCATGCACACCCAAGATGCAGATTAGATTATCCCAGAGCAAAAATCATTTCAAACAGCTAGCATAAAACCTGTTTCTACGTTAAAATAGCGAAAATATAGTTCAGTGTTCAAATCTCATTTATTATTAAAATATCTGTAATACGTGCGCACCCCCGAACCCAAAGTGAGTCCACCCTAGTGCCTTATAAATCTTCAGCATCACATCTCTGCACTTATATTCTCGACCTTCGAAATGAATGCTATATTTCTTTTGCATTGTTCACCAACGACTCAACCTGGAAGTTAACCCTTTGGGTGTTCTGCAGAAGGATTCGTAAATCCCTTGCAATTTCAGATGTTTGGATTTTCTCCTTTCTTAGAGGAAAGTCTGCACGTATACTTTTTCGACCAAGCTTCATGGCCATGTATTTTCCAACATTTTATTTCGTTTGCGACCTTCTTGCATATTATCCTGGTTTGCCTGATTCCTTTTCCAGCCTTTATATTACACCAATACGACCTTCCCATCCACCAATTTTCGTATCATGTGTGTGCATGTCTATAATTGCCTGGCCTCTGACTGCCTGTGTGTGTGTCTAGTGTGACTGTGTAGGTCTATTGCTGTGTGTGTCTGTATCAGTTATGTTGCGTGCCTGATCCTGTCGTGCTTTAGTCGGATTCTACTGTCTGTTGGGTGTGCGCGATTCCGTGAATGTCGTGTATGTCTGCCTGTGAGTTTGTATGCGTGTTGTGTGTGTGTGTGTGTGTGTGTGTGTGTGTGTGTGTGTGTGTGTGTGTGTGTGTGTGTGTGTGTGTCTGCCTGTGAGTTTGTATGCGTGTTGTGTGTGTGTGTGTGGGGGGGGGGGGATTGTATGTGAGTGTTTGTGTGTGTGTGTGTGTGTGTCTGAGAGAGAGAGAGAGAGAGAGAGAGAGAGAGAGAGAGAGAGAGAGAGAGAGAGAGAGAGAGAGAGAGAGAGAAAGAGAGAGTGAGATTCTATTTCTCTGTGTGCGTGCCTGTGTCCGTTCCCAGGTGTGTCTGTGTGTTTGAGTTTCTATTCAAACATTAAATTAACTTTATTATTAAAGTAAGTGCATCTCACCTTCTACTACCTTGATTCACGTTCAGTGGCGAAGAGAAATGCAATAAAATCCACGAGAATCTACACATAAAGACTGCCAAACTAATAATATCCACACGGATTTGGGGGTACAAATGATTTCGGGGCTCTGACAATTTGTGGTGACTGCGAGTATGCAGTTGTGACGAGTCTCAAAGTTATTTCATTGATAGATTGTTTAATAACTTTGAACTCTGTGCTTGCTTTTTAACGTGAAGGCAGTCATTTGGTGAAGTAGTTGGAATAATTCTTTTGGGATAATCTCACTAGCATGTGGGTTTATCAGCGGGTTTCGGGATGTGCATAGTTATAGGGGCGCATACGGATTTGGAGGCGCGCCTCGATTTTGGGTTCATCACGGATGTGGGGCGTCTGCAGATTTGGAGATGTGACTAATCTCAATTTTTAAATTTATAGATACGTTAATAATAAATCTAATTTGAACTTTGACCTCAGCTCATGCTTTTTATGGTTGTGATCTGTTTCCTCTGGGATAATCTGTGGGGTTGTCAGCGGGTTTCTGCTGCAAAGTTTTCTCCTGGGGTGCCCTCCTATTTGACGAGGAGCGTATATTTGGGAGGGCACATTTGGGAGTGGGTTGTCGAACATGGAAGTGAACACAGGATTTGTTGATGTGCGCAGATTTAGGGATGAGCTGTCAAACATGGGGTGCACATAGATTTGGGGTTACACACAGATCTGCATCTCTCGGCGTATCAAGATTGCGCTCGAATTTTGAGTTGCATGCAGATTTTTAATGTCAAGCAGCCATTGATTTAGTAGTGCTCGGGTTCTCTAAAGCATTCAGTGTCATTCCCCAACAAAGATTACTTCGGAAGCTCGACTTCTACGGTGTTCGCTTTAATGCTAAAAGATGGATTTCCTATTTTCTCGACAAACGTCTTCAGCGTGTGTGCGCGAATGGGAAAAAGCTCTGAATGGCGTCTGTTATTAAGTGGTACACCCCAGGGCACAGTGGCGCGCCCACATTTGTTTTCATTTTACATTAATGACATCCACGGAAAAGTCACAAGCACCACTAGACTTTTTGCTGATGACTGTGTGATATACCGTCCAATGAGGTCAGCTGATGATGAAGATGCTCTCCAAAAAGATCTTGATGATATGGTTGAGTTGTCACAACAATGGGGCACAGTTCAATCCTTCCAAATGTGAAACCACGCGCGTCACCAGGAAGAGAAAACCAGGTAAAACATCAAATAAAATCCTGCGTGTCAGCCTTGAAGAAACCCAACAGATCAAGTACCTTGGCATCAAACTCCAGAATGATCTGCGTTTGGATGGTCAGAGCGCATCATGCAGCAGTGAATGCAACAGGAGACCTGAATCTTCCCAGAGGCAATTTTCATCATTGTTCAACTTCGGCCAAGGAGAAGTTGTACCTCAGCCTTGTTAGGCCTCATCTGGAATATACAGCTGCTGTACGGGACCTGTTACGAATGCTGCAGCAATGAATATGAAAACTGAGAGAGGTTTTAAAACAAAACCCGAGACTTACTAACCTCTGCTCAAGCTTAGAAAAGTAAATAAACAACTAACTTATCTGGAAGTTAACAGCTAGGCGGCACGAACATTCAAACTTAGAAACTGTTCTTAACGCGCTCTCATCCAAGCACAGACTCAGAAGTCCATGTGATTTATACAGTCAGTAAGGAGAAACTTCCCCGAAACAACGATTCCTTCAAAGTACCGACGACCTGCCGATTCCACAGCCGGGAGATGCCTTGTTCACAAAAATCACGAGGAAATAAAAAGGAACTGACCTTTTGACTGGAGGGTGGTCACTGTACAAACCTTCCTGACTTTGCAGCGGTTCAACTCAAATGTACATGCCACAATTCCTGAACGAAGTAAAAATAAAGGTCGATCATTCCCAAGGCGCTGAACGACATTAATTTTATCCAATCCTTTGAACTCGGATAATTCTGGTAATGCCTTTAGACATACTTTATTGATCCGGAGGAAATTCACTCTCCCATACCGGACTGTAAGGGAAAAAATAAACGTGTATCAAACAATGCGGTGGAGCCTCACAACTCCGACCGGGAACAACAACGTTGCATAAAAATAAAAATGAGAATTGCATAAAAAATAAAAATGAGAACTCCGTCACAAAACCGCGGGTTGATTTAAATGCGGTTTAGAGCCTGCCATCACGTTACATAACATCACCTCACGGTGATAAGACAGTTACTTCATCCCACTCACAAGACCATTACATCATCCCACTGTCCCGTGTTCAAACTGTGGGTATGTAACAGACCCAGACACAAACAAAAACCCTTCTTCCTTCGAGCGAGTCCAAAGACAGGCAGCCCGATTTGTCACAAATACCTATGGGAGAGAAACGAGTGTTACCTAACTTTTGAATTCACTAAAGTATAACTCTGTCCAAGACAGACGTGAGGCGCACCTTCCGACCTGTTTTTACAAAATGTTAAATGGTCAGTTAGACGTAGACGGCCAATCCTACACCAAACCCAAACCTATTAGGAGCAGACGAGGGCAATCATTTCAATTTGAAATAGTAACTACCAAGTCAGATGTGTACAGCAATTCATTCTTCCCCCACACAATTAAAGCATGGAATAATCTTCATCCTACCATTGTCATCAAACCCAATTAAATTTAACACAGCTCTTCTTCTTCAAAAATAGCCTTCTTAAGTCCACCCTCCGCCCCAAGAACGAGGAACCAAGCTGGGGGTACGTGCGGATGCCGGGATGTACGCAGATTTATGTATGTGTCGGCTCATATTGGTACACAAAGATCTGTGGGTGTCCCTGGATGTGGGGTTGTGACGAATCTCAAAGCTGTTTCATTTACAGAGTCTGTATTAATAAATGTCGAGTGTTTGGTGTTTTTGGAGAAGTGGCGAATATTAAGATTGTTTGATTTATAGATTCTTTATTAATATATCTATAAACGCATTTAAGCTGAAAGTTGTTTTTATTATTTCTTTAAAGTGGAGTTAGCGATTTTGTGAACTGTTCGATTTTTTTTCCTCTGGGGTAAGGAAATGTGAATATGCGGGTGTCAGCGCGTTTGCGGGGGGTGCAACAGAT
Source organism: Hemitrygon akajei (assembly GCF_048418815.1). Taxonomy (NCBI): domain Eukaryota; kingdom Metazoa; phylum Chordata; class Chondrichthyes; order Myliobatiformes; family Dasyatidae; genus Hemitrygon; species Hemitrygon akajei. The sequence goes on from NW_027331920.1 coordinate 3,450,352, forward strand.
TTCTGGATGTGTGCGGATTTGAGGGTGTGCCGTCGAAGATAGTGATCATCACGGAAATGGGTGTGTACACAGATCAGGGGGGTGTTAGTGGATGAGGAGTCGTGAGAAATCACAAAATAGTTTTTTTTCTATCCATACTTCTTCATAAAATAATTTTTAATCATATTGTCCGATTTTGAACAATGTTCCAGCCCTATATCGTTAAGGCGGGGGCACCTGTTTTGTGAACTGTTTGAAATAATTCATTCTCTGGAATAATCAAATGTGCATATGGGTGCGTCAGCGGGTTTTTGGGATGTACATTGATTTGGGAATGCGCGCAGATTTAGGTCGTGTCGGCAAAAAGCTGGGGGTGCACAGGCATGTCGGATGTGCAGTGATTTCGGGGTGCCGGTGGGTGCAGTGATGTCGGGGTGCCGGTGGATGCAGGGTTGTGACGAATAACAGGATAGTTTTAGTTTAAATTGCTTACTAATAAAAATCACTTTCAATTTGAACTTTGTTCTTTCTGTTTTCTACGCTAGAGGCAAATAGTTTGTGAACTGTTTTGAAATTATTTTGCTTAACGCTAATCTGAGGTGCATGTGGTTATGGGAGTGCAAAAACGATTTGGGTTGCAAAGGGATTTTGGGCCCGTGCGGAATTGTGACGTGCGCAGATTTAGGGGTGCTTTGGCGATTATGGGTGCGCACGGATTTGGGGGTGTTGAAGCATTGCACGGGGTTGGGGTGCGGGATGGGTGAGTCACCAATCTCAAGGATGTTTCTTTCATAGAAACGTTAATAATAATTTCACTTTGAACCTTGAAAATTATTTTGTGAACAGCTTGAAATAATTCTTGCTCTGGGATAATCTCATGTGCATGTGGGAGTGTCAGCTGGTCAAAGGCACAGACAGAGCGGACAGCCCGAGGATTAAAGGCCTAATAGCAGAAAACATGTATTCAAGGTGAAAGGGGAAACCCGGCCTCATTAGTCCTGTTTTGCACTGTTTATTTATTTTGTGATTTAGTGTAATTTAGTATATTTTTTCCTGACTGCTGCTGTATAATATATAGATAGATAGATAGATAGATAGATAGATAGATAGATAGATAGATAGATAGATAGATAGATAGATAGATAGATAGATTGATAGATACACACACAAGATAGCTATTTTAGGATATAGATTGTATTTTTCTTCACCATCTCTTCACTTTATCTTCACCATCTACACCTCGGACTTCAACTTCTGCACACAGTTTTGCCATCTCAGAAGTTTGATGACTCTGCCATAGTTGGATGCATCAGCAAGGGAGATGAGGCTGAGTACAGGCTACGGTGGGAAACTTTGTCACATGGTGTGAGCAGAATTATCTGCAGCTTAATGTGAAAAAGACTAAGGAGCTGGTGGTGGACCTGAGGAGGGCTAAAGCACCGGTGACCCGTGGGTACAAATACCTGTGGATACGAGTTGACAATAAACTGGACTGGTCCAAGAACACTGAGGCTGTCGACAAGAAGGGTCAGAGCCGTCTCTATTTCCTGAGGAGACTGAGGTCCTTTAACATCTGCCAGACGATGCTGAAGATGTTCTACGAGTCTGAGGTGGCCAGTGCTATCATGTTTGCTGTTGTGTGCTGGGGGTAGCAGACACCAACAGAATCAACAATCTCATTCGTAAGGCCAGTGATGTTGTGGGGGTGGAACTGGACTCTCTGACGGTGGTGGCTGAAAAGAGGATGCTGTCCAAGTTGCATGCCACCTTGGACAATGTCTCCCATCCACTCCATAATGTACTGGTTAGACACAGGAGTACATTCAGCCAGAGACTCATTCCACCGAGTTGCAACACTGAGCGTCATAGGAAGTCATTCCTGCCTGTGGCCATCAAACTTCCCAACTCCTCCATCGGAGTGTCAGACACCCTGAGGCCAATAGGCTGGTCCTTGACTAATTTCCACTTGGCATAATTTACATATTATTATTTAATTATTTGTGGTTTTATATCGCTATATTTCTACACTATTCTTGGTTGGTGCGACTGTAACGAAACCCAATTTCCTCGGGATCAATAAAGTATGGATGAATGTCACATCGACACACACAAACAGTGGTGAGCCGGGTCTGATGGTGTTTGAAACAATGTTCCCTTCGCTGGATGAATGTCACATCGACACACACATACTGTGGTGAGCTGCGTCTGATGGTGTTTGAAACAATGTTCCCTTCGCTGGGTGAATGTCACACCGACACACACAAACAGTGGTGAGCTGCGTCTGATGGTGTTTGAAACAATGTTCCCTTCGCTGGATGAGTGTCACACCGACACACACAAACAGTGGTGAGCTGCGTCTGATGGTGTTTGAAACAACGTTCCCTTCGCTGGATGAATGTCACATCGACACACACATACTGTGGTGAGCTGCGTCTGATGGTGTTTGAAACAATGTTCCCTTCGCTGGATGAATGTCACACCGACACACACAAACAGTGGTGAGCCGGGTCTGATGGTGTTTGAAACAATGTTCCCTTCGCTGGATGAATGCTGCTCGCAATTTACACGCGTTAGTTAGAATCGCATTATCCATTGTTTACAATTAATTTACTAAATCAGTCACAATCTGTCACCGCAGGGATTGCCGTGTCTGACGTCATCGGTTAGGAAATAGTTTAAAAATCTTATTTTAAAATCCATCCCCGTGGAGTCGCTGAATGGTATTAAAAACCCAAGGCTTATGCTGCCTTAACATTTCATACAGAGAGATCGGCTGTCGCATTGGGGAGCGAATCACTGGACGGAGAAAATGCCTTCCATGTTGGATAGTTACAGGATCGTACAGAAAATATTGTATATGTTCATTGCCGTCACTGGAGTTCCTGGTGAGTGCGCTGCCTTCGCGTTCGGTATTTCTGACTGTTAACCTTTGTGAACGCTTTATGATCGTTTGTGAACGCTTTATGATCGTTTTACAAGCCTCCAGCTTGATGACGTGTACGATCATTGGACACATTTCCGTCAGAGATATCAGTTCTGTCAATTCTACATGCTGAGTTTTCATATGTAATGACAAGCGAAAGAAGATGTCTGTCTGTCTTCTTCCACAAGGGATGGTCTCGAACGTTGTCCTTGCATTTACTGAGCCGCTGTTCCGAAGTGGTATCAGTGGTGGAGACAGGCAGCTCTCAGGGAAGATCTGACAGGAAAGGCTTTTAATGGGAATTATTCCGGATTTTTGACGGGAGGGTTTTATATCGTGATGTTCACTGAGTTATTGATCAGATTGAATACCTAATCTTGTGCTTTATGTTTCAACATTTTGTCTCTCCAAGCAGCATTCCACTGCCTGTTGGTCAATAATAGGGTTTGATCATCTGTGCCAGGGTCCACAGACATGGTGCCCTGTGTTATCGAATTGAACTGCGCACTGGAATGAGTCCGTTAATGGAGGCACTCCGCCTTTCGTTACTAAGTTGAGAATTGGGGCAAGGCTTCGCCATGACGATGAGTCTCGCCCCGAAACGTTTAGTGCCGGTTCACTCGGAGAAATGCTTCTTGAGCTGTTGAGTCCTCCAGTACTTTGTGAGCGTTGCTTCTTTCCGATCCCTCCTCAGCCCTATCAAACTCCATGTTTATAGAGGCCTAGTCAGGCACGGTTAAATCAGCGAATCCGTCTCCGTCAGCGACCGGAATCGGATTTGCAACCGTTTTAACTTCGGTGAAGGGACGTCAGCAGCCGCTTTCACACTCTCTCTCTCTCTCTCTCTCTCTCTCTCTATCTCTCTCTCTCTCTCATCTCTCTCTCTCTCTCTCTCTCTCTCTCTCTCTCTCTCTCTCTCTCTCTCTCTCTCTCTCCTCTCTCTCTCTCTCTCTCTCTCTCTCTCTCCTCTCTCTCCTCTCTCTCTCTCTCTCTCTCTCTCTCTCTCTCTCTCTCTCTCTCTGTCGTGAATTTAGTGGCGATTGTGATCCTGTCCCGGGAAAGTGCGGCCTCTCTACCTGCACCACTCGCTACCTGGTGGCCATGGCAGCGGCGAATCTACTGACTATTGACTTCGAGATCATTCTGTTTCGAATGAAAAAATATTACTTTATGACCAGTTTTCTGAATATCACCCCTGTGGAACACCACTATTTACCGGCACCAAGCAGAAAAGTTGGGAGGGACTCCAACATCTTCCCAACCACTGCGAGCAGACTAACAGGCCTATAATTACTTTTCTTCCTCCTCTTTCCCTTCCTGAAGAGTGCAGAAATATTTCCAATTTTCCATTCTGCATAAGAAATTAACTATTTAGAGGGAGAGTTTGAGGTGTTCTGCCATGGGACGAGATTGTTCTCTGGGTGTACAAATGGATCTTAACTCCCTGAAATGAGCTACATGGCGGGTTGTTCAGGTAGTTATTTTACAGTTTTGTAAATCTCTAGTTGAACAGCTTCTGGAGTATTGCATTCCACTGTTGGGAAAATGTGGACGTTTTGAACGGTGATTAGAAGAGGTTTACGAGGACACGGCAGGGTAATGAGAGATTGGACAAACTGGAGATATTTTCTCGGCAATGGTAAAGGCTGAGGGAGGCGGGCCGAGGTTTTCTAGGAATATGAGAGGCACAAACAGCGTAGACAGCCTGAGGAGCAAATGTCTAACACTAGAGGGCGAGCGTTTAAGGTGAACAGAGGAACACGGCCTCATTAGTCCTTGTTTATGTACTATTTATTTAGTTTGTAATTCCGTGTACTTTTCTACCTTTTCCCGACACTGCTACTGTAGAACAATTCGCTTCTGCAATATTAAACCTGTCTCAGAATGGTTCAAGGAGATGTGTGTTGCAACATTAGTAAAACATGAAACGCTAGTTCAATTGGATCGGAACAGCACATTGAGCGGAACGGCCTGTTCCCCTGCTGTACTGTCCTATGCTGGTGAAATCACGGCCGGAGTACTGTCTGCATCTCGGGTCGCCGCCACAGGAAGGACGTGATTAACCTGGAAAGGAGCAGTAAGGATTAACGACTTTGTTTCCTGGACTGGAGGACTCGTATCCGAAGGAGACTGGATCGAGACGGAGGGTGATGAAACACTGATTTCCCCCCTCCGACAGCACAGGTCCCACTTTTGAATGTGAATGGAACGTATGTGGGATCTGTAGCAGAATTAATTCATTCAATGTGTAGGGGCATTAAAGTGTTTAATTCTAAGCACATATGTGAGACGTTAACGATATAGATCCCGCTCCCGATCCTTCTAGTTATGGACCTACATCGTTAACGTCTCATTTTCGTAAACTTATGGGACGTTTGTTAATCTAGCATTATGTTTTGGAAGAGAGAGGTGATGTATTGTTTTATCAGTGTGGGTTTAGGAAGGGTAGAATGACATTAAGTAGAGTTTTATGTTTGGAAGACGATACTGATACTGTTGAAGTGCTGTTAAATGAAGTTGTAATAGCAGTGTTTTTAATATTGAAAAGGCAGATGATATTTACGGAAGGAAGGGCTTTTGATTAAATTATGGACATCCGGAGGGGAGATTGTATCATGTTTTCTTTTAATTTGGACGGTCTCTGCAAGTAAAGTAAAGAAACATTCTAGTTTCTATAGGATCGAGAATGGTATCCCACAAGGCAGTATTTTCAACTCTTTATTGTATAATATTTTGATTAATGCTATTTCTCAGAGAATACATGGTTAAATTACTATGTACAGCTGAAGGAGCTTTCTGCATTAGAGATAGAAATTTGAATTTAAGTGTATGGAGGCTGCATTTAGCAATTAAAATATTTGCAAATAGCAAATAGCAAATAACAATAGGCAAATAGCTTTCAGTAGCTAAACACAAGTTATGTGTTTTACAAACAGGACTAATGGACCTGCCATTGATCTGAAATTATATGATCAAACTCTTGGAGACGAGTCCGTGCTGAGACTTATAGTCGTGGGTGGATAATAAACCGACACGGAAGCACCATATCAGTAAAATAATTGATAAATGTAAAGCAGCATTAAATATTCTCAGGTATCTATGTCTGTGTTCTTCGGGTGCTACACGAACATCTTTTTTGATCATTTATATTTGTTTAATTTGATCTGTTCTTGATTATGGATCAGCTTCATCTTCGACTTTAAAATGCCTCTGTGTGATTCAGAACACGGGCTTTGAAATTGTGTTGTGGTGCAGTAGATTCGTGTCCTATCAGGCCTCACTGCTTGAAATTGTACAATCACCCTGACAACTGCGGCGGCTGAACTTGATGTTAACATGGATTAATTTGATGGGGCAAGGAAAAGATCATCCTGTTAAAGGCGTGTTGGTGGACTGTGGTGACGTCACGAAGAGTGCTTTTAGTGTTGGGTGGCTGAGCTCTTATCGCGCTCGGAATATGGGTTTGTTGGTTCATGCAATATGTCCCACTGTCGCGTTCTCGGTAACCCCGCCCTGTTTCACTAATGACTTCAGTTCATTTTGTGTTGGACAGTTTAATAATGTTCAAGGATGCTGTCATGTTTGAGATTCTGTTAGCTCATCAGTATAATAAGGAACATTATTATGATATGTGAACTATTAATCATTAAACAGGTTCATCATTTTAACCATTTTTGCAGACGGATCGAAAGATAATTTAACCGGGAATGTTGGTGGAGCCTTTTTTTCTGACTGAATTGCGGGAAAGGACAGAGAAATGACTTACCTACCATTTATCAGAACATACGGCAAAATTGGTTGCCATCTGTTTTCGGCTTAGAGGGTGTGAAGGAAATTTGCCCAGATAAATTTGTAATTCGTTCAGATTCCTTTTCGGTTTTGATGAGTCTTAAAACAGGTTACTTCAGTAATAGATCAGATTTACTGTTGGAACTCATTAAACATTATTTCCTATTCAAAGTATTAGTTTATATGTCTAATTCTTAAGGCTCTCTGCACATAGAGGGGTTGAGGGGAATGAGCGGGTTGACTGTTTAGGTATAAAAGCTGTAAAAAGTTCAACTGTCGATAAAGAGCTTCCACCTAGGAAATCAGCAGGTAAGGTGTTTTAGTGTTAATAATTGTGGGCTTATGGAAAGACAGGTGGGATAATTGTCACAAGGGGAGACACCATTACAGAACACATAAAAGTGTTGGATTTATGGGAGAAGGGGTTAAAACAAGAATAGTTTTCCAATTGGCAATACTATACCTCAGTCGTGTTGGTAAACATAATTCTGGGTCGTGTACGTTTTGTCATTATGAAACAGATGAACACATTTTAATTCAGTGTGAAGCGTATCAGAAAGAAAGAAATCAGACGGAGGCTTCATTACAATCTTCGGGGGTTGTTAGGTTTTATTTTAAAACTTTCTGAAGTAATGGCAGTGACTTTAATTTAATTCACAATATTGTGTTTCATTCCGTACGATCTCTGGGACTCTGGGGTAACTTACCTTTCAAATGGAAAAACAATAGAATCGGTCAGGGTTTTATTTCCCAATTCTCCGCACCACACTCCAGTCCAGATGGTGGCGGGATCAGCGCCTTGAAGTAGGAGTGTCGAACGTCGTTTGTCCAAATCACGCCCTATTTCTTCACGTTAGCCCATCATTCAAGGGACAGCGGAGACTGTTGTGATAATATTGGAATAGCCAACTAGCATCGTACTATACGCCGCCGACATGGTGGAACGTCGGACTGTGAGGATGGCAGAAGGGAATGGAAATAGATGCCAATATCCACTGACCAATGGGTTTTTACCATATAAACCATATAACAATCACAGCACGGAAACAGGCCATTCCGGCCCTCCTAGTCCGTGCCGAACTCTTAATCTCACCTAGTCCCACCTACCCGCACTCAGCCCATAACCCTCCACTCCTTTCCTATCCATACACCTATCCAATTTTACCTTAAATGACACAACTGAACTGGCCTCTACTACTTCTACAGGAAGCTCATTCCACACAGCTATCACTCTCTGAGTAAAGAAATACCCCCTCGTGTTTCCCTTAAACTTTTGCCCCCTAACTCTCAAATCATGTCCTCTCGTTTGAATCTCCCCTACTCTCAATGGAAACAGCCTATGCACGTCAACTCTATCTATCCCTCTCAACATTTTAAATACCTCGATCAAATCCCCCCTCAACCTTCTACGCTCCAATGAATAGAGACCTAACTTGTTCAACCTTTCTCTGTAACTTAAGTGCTGAAACCCAGGTAACATCCTAGTAAATCGTCTCTGCACTCTCTCTAATTTATTGATATCTTTCCTATAATTCGGTGACCAGAACTGTACACAATATTCCAAATTTGGCCTTACCAATGCCTTGTACAATTTTAACATTACATCCCAACTTCTGTACTCAATGCTCTGATTTATAAAGGCCAGCGTTCCAAAAGCCTTCTTCACCACCCTATCTACATGAGACTCTACCTTCAGGGAACTATGCACTGTTATTCCTAGATCTCTCTGTTCCACTGCATTCCTCAATGCCCTACCATTTACCCTGTATGTTCTATTTGGATTATTCCTGCCAAAATGTAGAACCTCACACTTCTCAGCATTAAACTCCATCTGCCAACGTTCAGCCCATTCTTCTAACCGGCATAAATCTCCCTGCAAGCTTTGAAAACCCACCTCATTATCCACAACACCTCCTACCTTAGTATCATCGGAAGGTTTGCGCCTTCCGGAACAGTTCTACGACTCTCATCTTCCAGGTCCAATGAGATACTGATCCTCCAGGACGACGTTTTGCCCCACCCCACACACAAACTATGCTAATGTCCCACAGCTGCGGAACGATGGGATAATCGGCCTGGGAATAACACCTGGGAGATCACGCGGTGAATGTGAGGGGCTGGACACGGACTGGAAACACTGCAGCCGCCTCCGGCTTGTGCTCAGGACGCGGCTTTATTAATGAACTGAAACACCGAGGTGACCGGATATTTCACCGCGCTGATCACCTGCTCCCTGAATTTCGACTGAGTCACCGCGTAAATAAATGTGTTTGTGCAGCAGCTGAAATTGCTCAGCAAAGCCCCGACGTAGTGAAAGATCCATTCTGAACCATTGAAATTGAATCCTTTTCCAGATACCTGATAATATACGACATTTACAAACTGTGTCATCCACAGAAGGATGAAGCTGCCGGAGAGGGTGAAGAGTAAAACCACAGACCTCCTCCTGCTGTCCATCTCCGGGTCACTGCGGTTCTGCCCCTTGCTCTGACCCTTCAGCCCCTTTCGGACCCGACTGGCCACTAAAATGTGTCTGACTGTCAGAGCGTTGAGGAGCAGGATCCCAGCGAAAGGGAGGAACGGGGTTAAAACCGCATCGAGCCAGTCATATCCTACCCACCCGGGGTCAGTGAAAACATTGTCCACGGGAGCACAGAACCACGGTACATTGGCGATTATCACTCTTGGTTCCAGCGTGAAGTAACGGGGAGCGTTTTTCAGACAGAACAGTACGCCGGTTGTTGTTAGAACCACAGCCGCAGTTTTCCCGGTGCAATATTTTGTTTTCAGTTTCTGGCAGCAAATGGCGACAAACCGGTCAAAGGTGAAAGTGACGGTGAACCAGACAGAACAGTCTGTGGCTGTGTAGCTCAGTACATCGATAGCACTGCACACAGGGGTGATGCCCAGAAAACTCCACCGGAAATAATACCAACTGATTTCAAAAAAAATGATTTCGGTAACAACCGTCAGCAGATCGGCCGCTGCCATGGCCACCAGGTAGCGAGTGGTGCAGGTAGAGAGGCCGCACTTTCCCCGGGACAGGATCACAATCGCCAGTAAATTCACTGGAGGGAGAGAGAGAGAAAGAACAGACACTGAACATTACTGAACACATTCTGCGGAAATTTACAACGGATCAGTTTTCATCTGAAGATCAGGAGTGCTAGTGTCTGTGAACCGTTGTTAATCCAACATCAGACAGGGGTCACACTGTCTCTAACTGCCCTCTTCAATGTGGAGTTAAGACGCTGTGTGGGCAAACGTCGGCGAAAAAGACGAACTGCACGATCAACACAATCGGTGCTGAACCCGATTCCAGTCGCGGATGGAGCCAGATTAACTGATTTAACCGTGACTGACCAGGTCTCTGGAAACTCAGCATCTAACGGGGACGAGAAGCGATACAGAAGAGAACAACGCACATAAAATACTGGAGGAACTCAGCAGGTCAGGCAGCGCCCATGGAATTGAACAAACTCTAGTTTCGGTCCGAGATCCCACGTCTGAACAAAGCGGGTCCCCGATTTCCGACGGGTCTCAGAGGGAAAGCAGAGACAAGCGAGTAACCTGAGGCTTAGTTAATGGATTAATTCTACAGCGCAGTTTAATTCGATAACACACGGCAGCAGATCCGTGAACACAGTTTCAGGTGATCAGACCCAATCATTGACCAACAGGCAGTAGGATCGGACTGTGACAGACTTCATAACGAGACGTAAAACACAGGACCAGGGGTTCTCTCTGATCAATAACTCAGGAACTGGGAATTTCACGATGTAAAAGCCTCCGAGGTATACTTTCCTTGGAAGGTGCTGCCCCCAGCACTGGGAAAAATCTGGACAAATTCCCATTTAAACCCACCCTGTCACAACTTTCTATGGAGCTGCCTGTACCCATCAAGACAGACAGACATACTTTATTGATCCCGGGGGAAATTGGGTTTCGTTACAGCCGCACCGAGAATAGTGAAGAAATATAAAACGAGAAATAATTAAATAATAATGTTAATCATGCCAAGTGGAAATAAGTCCAGGACCAGCCTATTGGCACAGGGTGTCTGACACTCCGAGGGAGGAGTTGTAAAGTTTGATGGCCACAGGCAGGAATGACTTACTATGACGCTCAGTTTAACATCTCGGTGGAATGAGTCTCCGGCTGGATTTACTCCTGTGCCTAACCAGCACATTATGGAGTGGATGGGAGTCATTGTCCAAGATGGCATGCAACTTGGACAGTATCCTCTTTTCAGACACCACCGTCAGAGAGTCCAGTTCCACCCCCACAACATCACTGGCCTTACGAATGAGTTTGTTGATTCTGCTGGTGTCTGCTACCCTCAGCCTGCTGCCCCAGCACACAACAGCAAACATGTTAGCACTGGCCACCACAGACTCACAGAACATCCTCAGCATCGTCCGGCAGATGTTAAAGGAACTCAGTCTCCTCAGGACATAAACCTTTCTTGTAGACAGCTCTCAGTGGGACTGCTCTGGAAAAGGCTCCACTGAAATCCTCCCCGTCACACCCTCCCGGAGAGCGACTTGCCCCCAGCACTGGAGAAACTCTGTACAACGTCCCGTTAAAGGCCAGAACAACGTTCGAGTCGGTCCCATGAGTTTGAGGAGAGGCAGCGGTTTAGTTCCGCTTGTCGTTAAATATAAAATATCAGGATATGGAACTGACAGGATCGATATCTCTGACGGAGATGTACACAATGATCATCAAGTTAAAAGCTTGTTAAATGATTATAAACAGCGTCACACCAGTAAATACTCAGAAATACCGAACATGAATTGCTCTGCTCACTCACCAGGAACTCCAACGACGGCGATGAACACGAACAATATTTTCTGCACACTCAGGTACCTGTCGAACATTGCAGACATTGTCTCTGCCCAATGATCCGTCTGTGCCACAGGTGATCTCTCGGAATGACATGTCGAGGCAACACTTGCCTGGGGTTTTTAAAACCATTTAGCGACTCCACAGGGGCAGATTTCAACAGATTTAGAAATAAAAATTTTGTAATTATTTACAAACCATTTACGTCAGACACGTGAAATCCCCGCGGTGACAGAATGTGATTAAATTAAAGATTTAATATTTAGACCATTGGTAGGAGATAGTTTGTCCCAACAAAGGTTACTGAACCTGACAGGTATCTTATCAAGTAATTTTGCTTCCACTGAAAATATGAACTTCAAAGGAACCTGTCACAGCGGTGCGGACATGGCCAGAGTGCGCAGCGAGAGACACTGAAACAGTTCGACAGCGCACAGACTTTAACGCCAACAATGTTAAAGGGAAAAGCAAACAAAAACCCTCGGCCAAACAGGCCGTGAACTAAAACTCTCAAATGGAAAACGAAGCCGACACCGCGGCTGAAAAGAACAAGTGAGAATTAAACGAAGACCGCTAGTCTTCAGATTCAGGTGACTCAACAGTCCAATTTCACAGGCAAGGCGGAAAGGGAAGTGTTGCTGTGTCCTAGGTTCAAGTCCGGACAAAAACTACGACGGGACGAATGTAGTTAAATCCGATCACAATGAAATAATAATTGGCTGCCACGTGCATATTCGCGAGCGCAATTGCTGAATCTGCCGCGCTGCTGAATCCGTGGTTGTGACAGAAGCATTTGTCAGGCACTGAATATTGAAGTAAATTATGTCATTGTAGCTTGTGAAATTTTATTGAATCACCTACTGTTGCCATTCTCCTCAAGAATATAATGTAGTTATATTAATGTATAATAAGATGTAGTTTGAGCTTGGCGCACTCTAATTTCCCCAAGAAAATGTCTGTCTGTGGTGATGAATAAACACTTTCATATTGAAGAAACCCTCCAGTTTCCTCAGTGACAGTCACAGGCAGAACATCAGGGGGCTCGTCCAGGTTCACCCCTAACCCTAATGCATGGCCATCAAACTCAGCAGTCTAGTGGTGGGGGGTGGGGTGAGTGTATTCTGATCATCTCACCCCGTATGTGTCAAAGAGCTGCGGATAGTGTGGAGGGCTGTCAGAGGTTACAGCGGAACATTGATAGGATGCAAAACTGGGCTGAGAAGTGGCAGATCGAGTTCAAACCAGATAATTGTGAAGTGGTTCATTTTATTAGGTCAATTATGATAGCGGATAGATTATTAATTGTAAGACTATTGACAGTGTGGAGGATCAGAGGGATCTTGGCGTCCGAGTCCATAGGACACTCAACGCTGCTCCACAGTTTGACTCTGTGGTCAAGAAGGCAAGTGGTGCATTGACCTTAATCATCCGTGATTTGAGTTTAGTAACCGTGAGGTAATGTTGCAGCTATATAGGACCCTGATCAGACCGCACTTGGAGTACTGTGCTCATTTCTGGTCGCCTCACTACAGGAAGGATGTGGAAACCATAAAAAGGGTGCAGAGGACATTTACAAGGATGTTGACTGGATTGGGGAGCATGCTTATGAGCGTAGGTTGAGTGAACTCGGCCTTTACTCCTTGGAGCGACATAGGGTGAGAGGTGACCTGATAGAGGTGTATAAGAGGATAAGAGGCACTGATCGTGTGGATAATCAGAGTCTTTTTCCTGGGCTGAAATGGTTAGCACGAGAGGGCACAGTTTCAAGGTGCTTGGAAGAAGGCATAGGTCAGGGACAGGTTGTTTTACGCAGAGAGTGGTGAGAGCGTGGAACAGGTTACCGGCGACGGTGGTGGAGGCGGAAACGATAGGGTCTCATAAAATTGTTCTGGTTGGGTCAGAGAACTTAGAAGAATAGAGGACTATGTGTAACTTCATGATCAATGTATGAACAAAGGAGACAATTTTGAGATTCGTTACGGCTCCAATTCAGCAGATACCCTCACATGCACATTGGATTATCCCAGAGCAAGTATCATTTCAAATAGTTCACAGAACGGCTGCGTCCGCCTGAGTTAACAGCAAGAAGTAATTTCAGTCCAAACTGCATTTATTACTGAAGTATCTATGACTAATACAACTTCGAGAGTTGTCACACCTCCATATCCTGACAACCCTGAAATACGTGCGCACCCCCAAATCCATGACATTGTTCCAAAACCACCGATCCCCAAAATCCGTGTGTACCCTCAAATCCTTAGACTTTGACAAATCTCTGCACACCCAGATCCGCACGTCAACACAAATATGTCTGTACCCCAAAACACGCGTGCACACCCAAGTCAGTGCGTGCCCCGCATCTTCCAACAGTGCACAATCCGTCTGCACCCCAATATTCGCTGGCAAAAAGCTATTTCTGTGCATAGCACATCCCCAAATCCCTATGTTCTCTAAAACACTCCTACTTCAGGGGGGATATCCTCAAATCTATCTGCACCCCCAATCCGTGCGCACCCCAAGCCCACTGACCCTCCCGCATGCACATTCGATGATCCCATCGCAACAATCATTTCATACAGTTCACAAAATGTCTGTCTGCATTTAAAAAAACAAAAAAGGACAGAGCTCAAAGATCATTTTGAATTTATTATTAAAGTTTTTTTTTATAAACAGAACAACGTCACGTACAGTGAAGCTGATAAGACCACCTTCATTACTACTCCTTAACTGAAGCCAGTCAGCCAATCTTCTATCCATGTTAGCGATTTCTTTTTCTCTATCCGACCTGTTATTTCCTCAAAGAATTCAAATGATTTTCCAGGCAAGAATTCCAACAGATCAGATCCTTTAGGCACGATTTCCCTTAAACAATCTGTGCTAATCGGCCCATTTTGTCATGTACCCCCAAGTACCGTGAAATCACATCTTTAATCATGGACTCTAACACTAACCAACCTAACTGACCTGAGTGACGCAAACTCACCTATAATTTTCTTTCTTTTGCTTCCCTCTTTTCTCAAAGACTGGAGGGACATCCGCCATTTTACAGTCTTCTGCAACAATTCCAGAATTTGGTGACTCTAGATCGGTCATTGATATTAACTCAACAATCTCTTCTGCTGCCAGGTGACCTATCTACCTTCAAACCTTTCAGCTTCTCAAATACCTTCTTATTAGTAAAGGCAGCTCACATATTTCTACTGTCTGATATTCCGATGTTCAGACGTTCTGCTGTTGTCTACCATGGTGGAGACCGACGCAAAATAGCATTGACTTGATCTGCTATTTTTTGTTCTGCTCTGCTCCCTCTCCAGCATCATTTTACAGTTGTCTGATATCCTCTTTACCTCTCTTGTACGCTTTGTGAGGAATATCTGAAAAAGGGGATTTCTGGTTTCCTCTTTTATGTTACTGCCTAGATTACCCTGATATTCATCGTTTCTGTCCTCACTGCTTTGTTTTCTTTGCATTCCGCATTGAGATGGCTGAGAGCGTTATGACGCGGCAGGGCCCAGAACCAGAGGCGTGGAATGACCTGAGATTCAGGAGGTTGAAGTACGAGGGCAGACTGAAAATTTCAGGGTGTTGGAGCTGGAGGACAGGACAGGTAAGTTCAGATCACAGCACTGCGGGGTTTCCTTGTCTCTGCGCTGGTCTGCAATAAACGGGCTCCTGAATCGGCTGCAGTGATGACTGGTTCTGTGGCTTTAGACTCACTATCGAGCACTTCAGTTCAATATGTTATGTGCTGACTTTTGTTGTCTGCAGGATCTGTTTCTTTTTTCTGTACATCGGGTGTTTGACGGTCTTCTTTCTTTAATAAGTTCTAGGAGGTGTCTTTGTTTTGTGGCTGCCGGTATGGAGACGAGTCTCAAGGTTGTATGCAGTATATATACATTGATAATAAATGTACTTGGAACTTCTGAACATCGATACTGTTGAGTTATAAAAGCTTTCCATTCCTCTAGCTTTCTACAAATAGTTGCTATATTCTATGCCCCTTCTTTTGCTTTGCCTCATCCTCCCTTTAAAATACTTCTTCTTCGGGATGTATCTATCCTGCGCCTTCTGAATTTCTTGCAGAAGGCGTAGCATTGACCATAGAACCATAGAACCATAGAACATTACAGCACAGAAACAGGACTTTCGGCCCTTCTTGGTTGTGCTGAACCATTTTTCTGCCTAGTCCCACTGACCTGCACCTCGCCCATATACCTCCATACACATCTCATCCATGTACTAGTCCAAGTTTGACGCAGAGGTACAACGATATCTTCTGTAGAGACAGGTAAACAGAATGAAAGCATCCAGTCGGAACCTGTCGTTATTAGGAAAGTACTGAATAGAACTCTTGGAAGGACTTTTTAAAACATCAATTGTTTGAAAAGCTTGAGTAGTGTATACTTCTGGTGTCACACGACAGAAGATGTTTAATTGCACTGGAGATTCACCAGAATGTGTGGTATGGACTGAGGTACAAGGAGAGACCGCATTGATGGGAACAATGTTCTCCTAGAACATCCAACGTTGAGCGGTGATCTTAACGTAGACAAAGAACATGAGGTGCATCGATAATATAAATGGAGACCGCCTTTTCAAGCACGAGGGGACGGTTGTAAAACTCAAGGACATAGATTTTCCGTAAGAGGAGAAAGACTAAAAGGGGACATTTTATCCACAGACAATGATGGGGATGTGGAAGGAGCGACTATAGAAAGTGGTCGGGTTGGGTTCAGCTAGAGGGTTGGAAGGATATTTTTACAGGCTAATGGATAGTACCTGCTCAGAGGGTTATTGTCCAAATTCAGGCAAATGGGACAAATTCAAGTGGGCGGGGCCATTTGGAAGGAACCACACTTGCTGTCCATTGGTACTCTGTGATTCCAGACAGAAGTCTGAATAACAGGGAGTGTTTTAAGAAGAAGAGTGTGAGGTTTAGAGGGGATCTGAGGAATAATTGCCTCTGAAGGTTACCATCTGGAACATAATGTCTGAGGGGATGGTGCAAGCAGGTATTTTTAGACCATCTCTATGAACATTTGAATCAGCAAGGAAGAGCAGGCAACAGACCAAACGCTGAATTGGAGAAGGAAGATAACTGGCATATACATGGTGAGCTGAAATCCCTGTTTCACTACTGAAACTACTAACTTTTACGTGGGGATTGGTGACGCATTGTGTTCATATTGCAGTCGTACATGTAAGGGTCTGATATCAACTGCTAAGGCTAATAAAATGGCTTCTTGTCACGTTAACTGCTGAGGTAATGGGTTCTCGGTAGCAGCAAGTTTGACGGGATAACGGGACTTTGGAATTCAGTTGCTAACGAATGGGCGAGTTGTGATACTTTCCTGTCTCTGTGAAAGTTGTTGGTTAACGCGGGATTTGGGCAGAATGTGAGAGGGTAATGAGGAGCGGAGACACGACGTGAGGATTCGGTGAGCTGCCTGACCACTTGGGCTCGATGCGGGAACGGAAGTCGACGATAGTCGAAGGTGGATCAGTGATGGGAAACCCTGATCTCCAACGAAGTGTGTACGAACCGGTTATTCAAATTCTTGCGGCCTTTTATTTTATATTTTGCTCTCTACTAGTCTCATAGACAAATTAAGAGTAATAAAACCTTATTTGTTGAACCGCATACTGCGTACTGTTCGTTATTTCGGGAGGGTGATTTTACACAGGGGACACTTCACCCAAACGAGAGTTCTAAAGTTTGGCCGAGCAGGGAAGTCATCACCCCGAGGTCATGCCACGAGGCGAAGCGAGTGTTACAATGTGGGGGCTCGTCCGGGGTTTGATTTATGGGATGCTGTATGATCGCCCTGTGTAAATCAGTGCTGCTGTGAGATTGCGGTTAGTAATGTGTGTCTCTGTGGGGTTGCGGTTAGTAATGTGTCTCTGTGGAATTGCGGTTAGTAGTGTGTATCTCTGTGGGACTGTGGTCAGTAATGTGTGTCTCTGTGGGACTGCGGTTAGCAATGTGTGTCTCTGTGGGACTGCGGTTAGTAATGTGTATCTCTGTGGGACTGTGGCTAGTAATGTGTGTCTCTGTGGGACTGCGGTTAGTAATGTGTCTCAGTGGGATTGCGGTTAGCAATGTGTGTCTCTGTGGGACTGCGGTTAGTAATGTGTATCTCTGTGGGACTGTGGCTAGTAATGTGTGTCTCTGTGGGACTGCGGTTAGTAATGTGTCTCTCTGTGGGACTGTGGTCAGTAATGTGTGTCTCTGTGGGACTGCGGTTAGCAATGTGTGTCTCTGTGGGACTGCGGTTAGTAATGTGTATCCCTGTGGGACTGTGGCTAGTAATGTGTGTCTCTGTGGGACTGTGGCTAGTAACGTGTGTCTCTGTGAGACTGCGGTTAGTAATGTGTGTTTCTGTGGGACTGCGGTTAGTAATGTGTGTCTCAGTGGGATTGCGGTTAGCAATGTGTGTCTCTGTGGGATTGTGGTTAGTAATGTGTGTCTCTGGGGGATTGCGGTTCGTAATGTGTGTCTCTGTGGGATTGCGGTTAGTAATGTGTCTCTGTGAGATTGCGGTTAGTAATGTGTGTCTCTGTGGGACTGCGGTTATTAATGTGTCTCTGTGGGATTGTGGTTAGTAATGTGTGTCTCTGTGGGGCTGCGGTTAGTAATGTGTGTCTCTGTGGGATTGCGGTTAGTAATGTGTGTCTCTGTGAGATTGTGGTTAGTAATGTGTGTCTCTGTGGGATTGCGATTAGTAATGTGTGTCTCTGTGGGATTGTGGTTAGTAATGTGTGTCTCTGTGGGATTGCGGTTAGCAATGTGTGTCTCTGGGGGACTGCGGTTAGTAATGTGTCTCTCTGTGGGACTGTGGCTAGTAATGTGTGTCTCTGTGGGACTGCGGTTAGTAATGTGTGTCTCTGTGGGACTGCGGTTAGTAATGTGTGTCTCTGAGGGATTGCGGTTATTAATGTGTGTCTCTGTGAGATTGTGGTTAGTAATGTGTGTCTCTGTGGGACTGCGGTTAGTAATGTGTGTCACTGTGAGATTGCGGTTAGTAATGTGTGGCTCTGTGAGATTCTGCTTAGTAATGTGTGTCTCTGTGAAATTGCGATTAATAATGTGTGTCTCTGTGGGGTTGCGGTTAGTAATGTGTGTCTCTGAGGGATTGCGATTAGTAATGTGTGTCTCTGTGGGATTGCGGTTAGTAATGTGTGTCTCTGTGGGATTGCGGTTAGTAATGTGTGTCTCTGTGAGATTGTGGTTAGTAATGTTTGTCTCTGTGGGATTGTGGTTAGTAATGTGTGTCTCTGTGAGATTGCGGTTAGTAATGTGTGTCTCTGTGGGACTGCGATTAGTTATGTGTGTCTCTGTGGGATTGCGGTTAGCAATGTGTGTCTGTGGGATTGCGGTTAGTAATGTGTGTCTCTGTGGGATTGTGGTTAGTAATGTGTGTCTCTGTGGGATTGCGGTTAGCAATGTGTGTCTCTGGGGGACTGCGGTTAGTAATGTGTCTCTCTGTGGTACTGTGGCTAGTAATGTGTGTCTCTGTGGGACTGCGGTTAGTAATGTGTGTCTCTGTGGGACTGCGGTTAGTAATGTGTGTCTCTGAGGGATTGCGGTTAGTAATGTGTGTCTCTGTGGGACTGCGGTTAGTAATGTGTGTCACTGTGAGATTGCGGTTAGTAATGTGTGGCTCTGTGAGATTCTGCTTAGTAATGTGTGTCTCTGTGAAATTGCGATTAATAATGTGTGTCTCTGTGGGGTTGCGGTTAGTAATGTGTGTCTCTGAGGGATTGCGATTAGTAATGTGTGTCTCTGTGGGATTGCGGTTAGTAATGTGTGTCTCTGTGGGATTGTGGTTATTAATGTGTGTCTCTGTGAGATTGTGGTTAGTAATGTGTGTCTCTGTGGGATTGTGGTTAGTAATGTGTGTCTCTGTGAGATTGCGGTTAGTAATGTGTGTCTCTGTGGGACTGCGATTAGTTATGTGTGTCTCTGTGGGATTGCGGTTAGCAATGTGTGTCTCTGTGGGATTGCGGTTAGTAATGTGTGTCTCTGTGGGATTGTGGTTAGTAATGTGTGTCTCTGTGGGATTGCGGTTAGCAATGTGTGTCTCTGGGGGACTGCGGTTAGTAATGTGTCTCTCTGTGGGACTGTTGCTAGTAATGTGTGTCTCTGTGGGACTGCGGTTAGTAATGTGTGTCACTGTGAGATTGCGGTTAGTAATATGTGGCTCTGTGAGATTCTGCTTAGTAATGTGTGTCTCTGTGAAATTGCGATTAATAATGTGTGTCTCTGTGGGGTTGCGGTTAGTAATGTGTGTCTCTGAGGGATTGCGATTAGTAATGTGTGTCTCTGCGGGATTGCGGTTAGTAATGTGTCTCTGTGGAATTGCGGTTAGTAATGTGTGTCTCTGTGGGATTGTGCTCAGTAACTGGTTGAGTGGGGTGAATATTTGTACCCTGGATGAATTGTTAATTCGATTTTTGAGTATAGTTAAAGCTGATGGCAAAGTTGAAATCGTAGCGCGAAAGTTTGATAAAATGGCGGGCTCAGACCTCGTTTTAGTGCAGACTAGTGCTGACGTTTAGGGGGTGGGACTGCCCGTGACTATTGGTGCCCCAGGTGAGGCTGGGCCATGGTCTGTCAATACTGTCAGGAGTGGGGGGAAAGAGCAGTGTGGATTTGGAATGTCTAATTAGTTCTCGGCCCCCAGTGAAGGGTGAGAATTCTGAGGTAGTATCCGCCATTGTTTCTCTGGCGATAAAGTGTTCCAGCTATGGCAGCTCCGCCTGTTGTTCGGAATACTGCTCACCCCTGAAGGGGCGGAGGCGTATGAGAAGTGGGCGGAACGGACCCCTCAGTTGATAGATGAGTGACAGTTCTCGGTTGGGGGAAAACGACAGGGATTGGTTGAAAGTTTGAATAGGCGGGCAGCTGACGTTGTTAGAACAGTCAGGTTCAATTACCCCGTAGTGACAGCTCCCAGTTACCTGCAGCGCGGGACAAGGTGTCTGGTTCGAATGGAACCAAAATGCAGCTCGGGGTGAGGTTTCAAATCATGTCCAGATAATGGGGAACGAAAAGGACCCTATTCCTGAAGCCTTCGTGGGACCACGCTCCAGTGTGTCGTTACGGATAGATGGAAGCTGTGCTAAATTCATCTTCGACACCGGGTCACAGGTCAAGTTACTGTACTGTTCGTTTTACAACGGGTATTTGAAGCATTTACCCTTGACACCATTCAGGGCACTAGAGATTTAGGGTATCAGTGCTGGGGATTATCCAGCCGACGGTTATTGGTCAATGAAACTGGAGTTCTCGGAGGCCGATGTCTGGGTGTTTGAAGCTCGTGAATCATTAGTGCTGATGTGTCCGGACTCAGTGGAGACGGGCGGCGTTTCGATTCTGGAGAGGACTCAACACCCGTTAGTGAGGAGGCTCACAGGGGCCTGCGAGAAGAAGGAGGGTGAGAGCTGTCTGGGGATGTTGTCCGTGCATCCTCTTTTTGTCCTGCCTGCTGAGCCCTGAAAGAATTCTGTATTTCCTTGATATCTCCTCTCGTTCTTCTGAACAGGGAACAGAGAACATGGAACAGTACAGCACAGGAACAGGCCCTTCCTTCAATTTCAGGATTCATTTGTGAGTGTGAAGTCTGAAATGGGGGAATCAGAATTTGCAACAGAGTTTATAATCACCGGCATGTGTCGTGAAATTTGTTAACTTAGAAGCAGCAGTTCATAATATCAAAGAAAAAACAAAATAATAACAATAATAATAATAAATGGTTTTCAGTAGATTAAATATATATATGTATGTCTCTCTATCTATCTATCGAAAGTGTGTGTGTGTATATATAAGAAAGTGAAGTAGTGTCTAAGGGTTCAAAGTCCATTTAGGAAGAGGGGAAGAAACTGTTCCTGAATCGCTGAGTGTGTGTTTTCAGTCTTCTGTACATCTACCTGATGGTAACAGTGTGGCTAGGGCATGTCCTGGGTGATGGGGGTTACCATTGGACGCTGCCTTGCTGAGACACCACTCCTTGAAGATGTCCTGGGTACTTTGTAGGCTAGTACCGAAGGTACAGCCGACTAAGGTTAAAGGTTCCTGCAGCTTCTTCGGTCCTGTGCACCACCCCCCACCCCACCCCCATACCAGACAGTGATGCAGCCTCTCGGAGTGCCCTCCGCGGTACATCTATGGAAGTTTTTGAGAGTATTTGTTGACATTCCAAATCCCTTCAAACTTCTAATGAAGTGTAGTCGATGTCTTGCCTTCGTTAAAACCGCATCAGTATGTTGGGACCAGGTTAGATCCTCAGAGATCTTGACATCCAGGAACTTGAAACTTTTCATTCTCTCCAATTCTGATCCCTCTACTAGCATTGGTATGTGATCGGTCGACTTACCCTTCCTGAACTCCACAATCATCTCTTTCATCTTACTGATGTTGAGTGGGAAGTTGTTGTTGCGACACCACTCCACTAGTTGGCGCAACTCGCTCCTATACGCCCTCTCATCACCATCTGAGAATGAGATAAGGATCCCTTTATCCTATTTTCCACAACCCCATGGCCGGCAGTCCCTAATTAGAACAGTGAAGAATTTGTAGGGACCCTTGAGCAACACAGGTCCTGATGAAAGGTTTCAGCCTGAACAGTCGACTGTTAATTCTTTTTCATAGATTCTTCGTGGCCTGCTGTGTTCCTCCAGCAATATGTGTTTGTTGCTCCACGTTAGATATACTCAATTTTTTACCGTTCACAGCTGCCTGTGACAGGTTCACCATCCTGTGGCTAAAGGAATTCCTCCTCATCTCTATTCACAATGGACAGCCCTCCAGTCATCCATGATAGGAAACATCCTCCTGACATCAACTCGATCCTGATAGGTTTTAGGGAGATCAGGCCAAGACCCTTCATCGGGACCTCTTTTGCTTGGATTCCAGTATCTTCAGATTTTCTTGTGTTCTATATATAAAGCGGACGTTCGTAGGTTCTTGATAGTCAGGGGAGGAGGCATGAGAACGACACTGAGAGGGATAATTGATCAGCCATCCTGATATTGTCTCTGCGAGACATTTCTGCCATCGTATTTCAACCGTCCTGCACCACAAAAGTTCGCAGGTTCTTGATAGTCGGGGCGTCAAATGTACGGGGAGGAGGCATGAGAATGGCACTGAGAGGGATAATTGATCAGCCATCCTTCTAAACTCCAGCGAGAACACGTCTAAAACTATCAAACGTGTCTCATATGTTCACCTTTTCATTCCCGGAATCATTGTCCTGAAACTCTTCTGGACCTTCCCCAATGCCAGTCCATCTTTTCCAATATAAAGGACCCAAAGTTACTCACAAGACAACAGGTGTGTCTGACTAATCCCTTATAAAACCTCTCCATTACATCTTTGTTCATGTATTCTAATCCTCTCGAAATGATTGCTAACATTGAGTTTGCCTATCTTACCTCTGATTCAAAACTGCAAGTTAACCTTCAGGGAATCCTCCACAAGGGCACCCAAGTCTCCTTGCACCTCTGATGTTCTAAAATGTCTCCTTGTGTACAAAATCGTCTGTGCCTTTATTCCTTCTGCCAAAATGCATGGACAATTTCCCTCCTCGGGAACAGTAATCCATCTATTACTTATTTGCCTATCAGCCTAATCTGTCTCTGTCCTTCCCCAGAATCCGAGCTTCTAAAACACTACATGCTCCTTCACCTTTCTTCATAACATCTCAAACCTGACACAAAGGCATAATTTCTGTCATACAAATCTTTCTTTGTCTATCTTGGCTTTGTGTTCCTCGGAAAATTCCAACAGATTTGTCAGGTTTGGTTTCCCCTTAAAAGGGCGCTGATCGTGTGGATAGAGAGATGATTTTTCCTAGGACTGAAATGGCTAACACGAGGGGTCATAGTTTTCAGGTTCTTGGAAATAGGTACCGAGTGGAAGTCAGACGAAAATTTTTCACATAGAGGGTGCTGGGTGTGGGGAATGTTCTGCCGGCGGTGGTGGTGGAAGCGGATACAATGGGGTATTTTAAGGTGCTTGGACATAGGTACCGAGGGGATGTCAGAGGTAAGTTTTTCACACAGAGGGTGCTGGGTGTGGGGAATGCGCTGTCGGCGGTGGTGGTGGACGCGGATACAATGGGGTATTTTAAGGTGCTTGGACATAGGTACCGAGGGGATGTCAGAGGTAAGTTTTTCACACAGAGGATGCTGGGTGTGGGGAATGCACTGCCGGCGGTGGTGGTGGAAGCGGATACAATGGGGTATTTTATGAGTCTCTTAGATAGGTGCATGGAGCTTAGAAAAATAGAGCGCTATGCGCTAGAGAAATGCTAGGTAGTTTCTAGAGTAGTTTACGTGGTCGGCATTATATTATGGGCCAAAGGGCCTGTAATGTGTTGTAGATTTCTATGTTCTATGTTAAATGAATCCGTGTGATCGCTGTCCTATTCTTATCATCTGCCTCAATGTACCCAAATGCTCAGACTTAATAATGGACTCCATCACCTTCCCAAGAACACCACATTCATGCCAACTGAACAGATAAACTCACCTATCATTTTCGTTACTCGGCTGACGGGAAATTGATAGATGGTTATAAGATTATGAGATATATAGATAGAATGGATAGAGGGCATCTGTTTTCCAAGTTGACGTGTAGAACACCAGAGGGCGGGCATTGAAGCTGAGAGCGGATAGGCTCAAGGGACATTTGAGGGGTAGGTTATTTTACTCAATGAGTCATAGAAACCAAAACTGCGCTACCTGCTAATTGATACACTTATCTATCTATCTATCTATCTATCTATCTATCTATCTATCTATCTATATTATTATTATTATTAGTAGTAGTAGTAGTAGTAGTAGTAGTAGTAGTAGTAGTAGTAGTAGTAATAGTGATAGTAGTTGTAGTATATTTTATTACTTTTTTCTCTTCCTGAATGACTATCTCCCTGTAGCGCTGACACCCATTGCCATGAAGTGCTTTGAGAGACTTGGCCACTCAGACATTAAGGCTATAATCCCATCCGATCTGGACAAACACCAGTTTGCCTACCGGGCAAACCGCTCCACAGTGGATACAATCACAACTGCCCTCCATATTGCTCTGACTCACTTAGAGAAACCGACCACTTAAGTGAGGCTGTTATTTGTTGACTTCAGTTCTGCATTTATCCCCGATAAACAGGTAAGCAAACTGAACACTCTTGGCCTTGGTTCATCCCTGTGCTTATGGGTTATGGACTTTCTCACAGACCGACCACAGTAAGTCAGAATTGCTAAACACACCCCCACCACCCTTATATTAAAAACAGGCACCCCACAGGGCTGTGTGCTGAGCCCTATGCTCTACAAACTCTTTACACATGACTGCACCCCCATCTGCACCTCCAACTCCATATTTAAATTTGCGGACGACACCACAGTGATTGGCCTGATCTCGGACGAGGATGAAATAGCCTACAGACTCGAGGTGGATCATCTGACGGAGTGGTGTAAGGACAACGACCTGGTCCTTAGCACTTCTAAAACCAAAGGGATGATCATTGACTTCAGGAGATCGAAGGGCAGAGTACACATCCCCCTCCATATACATGGAGAGGTAGTCGAAAGTGTGGAAAACCGAAAGTTCCTTGGAGTTATGTTGTCAAAACAGCTGACGTGGATCATCAACACCTCGCTGCTTGTAAAAAAGGCACAACAAAGACTCTTCTTCCTCAGAAAGCTGAAACAGGCCAAACTCCCACAAAGCTGTTGCTTAAGTTCCAAAGAAGCACAATTGAAACCATCCTGACTGACAGCGCCACCGTGTGGTGTGCCAGCTGCACAGCCGCTGAGCGACAAGACCTGCATCGCGTGGTGAAGGCGGCCCAGCGAATTGTCAGGATGGAGCTCCCAGGACTGGACACCATCTATTCCAGCGGATTCAGGAGGAAAGCAATCAGCATAACCAGAGACACCACACACCCCGGTCACTCCCTGTCTGACGCGCTGCTGTCCAGCAAAAGGTTCAGGACACTAAAAGCCAGAACAAATAAACTGAGGAACATCTTCTACCCCAGAGCTGTGGCCTCTATCACACCACTCCCACAGAACAACGACTGAAACTGAGCACACACAAGGACTCAAATACTCGCACTGACGGCACTTTGTGCATTACTGTGATATTCTGGTGCTGCTGCAACTTATTTTCTGCTACTTATCTAATTAATACTGTTTTCCTATTACTGTCTTGTTTCTATCTACCGCTCTATTTAATTGCCTGAGAGAAAGCCAAACAGAGTTTCATTGTATCAATGTATAATGACAATAAAGATCATTCATCCTTCCAGATTATGTATTGTATTGAACTTCTGCTGCTAAGTTAACAAATTTCATGTCACATGCCGACTATAATAAACCTGATTCCGATTCGGATTCTGCTATGTTGGTAGAGGCAAATACATCAGAGTTTTTGAACAGACGTTTTGGCTGGGCACATGGATGTCAGGAAGATGAAGGGAAATGGACATTGTGTAGGTAGAAAGGGTTAATATTTGTGTGCCTTTGCTTTGCCCTTTTAGCTGGCACACCACAACACCGAATAGTCTGTTTCATGTGTCCAGTGAAGCATAAACGTTTTGTCTGTTCCCACCTGCTCACCACAAAGTAATAGTTACGTTGTGATTATGCGGGCCGTGGGAAAATCATCGCTCTTGTGGTTCTTGATTTTTTCACTGGAGATTCAGTGTCACTCAACCCTGACACTTTTCTCTGCCACACGCCTTCATTAAATCGGTTCAATACTTGCCTTTATTGTGATCTTCCTCCTCCGTACACAAATGTTAATGTTTATGGTTGTGTATATAATACGCTGATGGAATGACCACATATGATTAATATGGGGGTGGTGCTGGATGGTAGTGAATGAGTGCTCCGGTGTGGGTTGGGGTTTATAGGTATGTATGGGAAGGGCGAAGGTGATAGCTCAAGGGTAGGGTTGGTAAATGGAAATGTAGCCCGCCCCATGAGGAGAGAGGGGCGTGGAAGATTCCCGATGTTAATTTAGCTTGTTCGTGAGGCTGTGGCCAGGCATAGTCGGGATTCGTACCGGCTTAGTTGGGTTGTGGGCCCTTGGCCTTTAGGATTAGGTTTAAGGGTAAGTTTAGGGATGTATAAATGGGACTGGAGTAAAGAGCGTTATGGAGTTCAGTGTCGGGAGATATGTGTGGCTCTGGCAGATAGGGTTGTGTCGGCACTTTAATCTGGCCCGTGACTTTCACTAACCTTGTCGAATATCACGTGGCTTAATTAACCGGTGTGCAGTACACTGGGCTAGGTATTATGAGATTTGCAGGAGGAGTGAATGCTGTGATGATACGAGTGGGAAGATCATCCCTCTTGTGCTTCTTGATCGCGCCACTCGGAATTCCCTATCATGCAACACTGTCATTTTGCTCTGGCCCACGTCTTCTTTAAATTGAAGCAACACTTGCCTTTATTGTGATGCTCTTCAGCCTTACACAGATTTAAAAAAAATATGCTTATGAATATGCTAAACTGATGAGATTACGAATTATGATTGATATGGGGTGATGTTCGATTGTAGGGAATGAGCCCTGAGGTGTAGTTTAGGGTTTATAGGATCTGTAGGAGCGGAGTAGGTGTGAGTGTAGGGGTAGAGTTGTGAGATGGAGATGCAGGCCTCACCATTGGGAAAAAGAGGAGAGGTTGGGACATGATGTTAAATATTTTCGTTTGTGTGGCCATGATTAGTGTGGGAGTAGTCCGTGTTAGTTGGGATGTGTGGGCCCTTGGATGTTAGGATTAAGCTGATGAGTAGGGTTGGGCGATGTTTATGTAGGTGGTTGTGCAGCCACATGAAAATGTCCGATATCTTTCATTAACCTGGTTCAACACCACTTGGCTTATTTAACTGGATGTGCGCTGGGACACCTCATCAGTCATGTAACCTGGGGTCTTTGTTAATCACTAAACACCCTTGGACGGGCGACCCAGGCAGAACTGATCGAACCCGGCTTACGTTACTCCCGTACACCAAGATAATGAAAACCATGTCAGTTCGAAGCTTTCCATATTTTAGACATCTCTATGTGGTATTATTTTACCATATGGGGAGTGGAACGTTTTGAGGCCTAGTTTTGAAGCTTCATCTCAAAGTGATCTTTATTTTGCTTCGGGGTGGGTGGGATCGCATGGGTTAAATTAACCGGGTTTACTGGCAATTCAGCACCTCTCCACCCTGTCACTTTGAGTTTAGTGGTGACTTGTTTTCTGTGCTTCCAAATTGGGTTTGACTTATTGGTTCCCTGTCGCTTCTTGGGGAAAAGAGGAGTGATAAGTCTTGTTCATTGATGTTTCATGAGCCGGGAGATGAGAAGCGTGGCTCTGTTTGGCTCGGTTGTGATTATGCTGCCAGTGGGAAAATCATCAGCCTTGTGGTTCTTGATCTCTTCTGTCGAGATTCAGTATCAAGCAATCCTGCCACTTGGCTCTGGCCCACGTATTAGAGTTAGTTCAGATTGGGATTTAGGGAGAGGGTTGGGGATTTACAGCTCAGATTATGATTTAGAGTCAGAGATGTGGAGTGCTTCAGGTCCGATTAGCTCTCGGGGACAGGGATGTGGCAGGTTAGAGGTCAGATTGTGTCTAGGGTGTGGGATGTGGGAAGTTAATGGTCATATTAGCGTTTTGAGACACGGCTGTGGTGGGATAGAGGTCAGGTTAGGGTTTAGAGGCAGGTATGTGGGATATTAGAGGTCAGATTAGATGAGGGGTTAGGTTCAGTGATGTGGGGTGTTGGAGGTCAGGTTAAAGTTCAGGGAGACATGAGAGGATTTAGAGCTCAAGTATGGATTCTGGGAAAGATATGTTGGGATTTAGTGTTCATATTATGGTAAGTAGCAGGGATGCGAAGAGTCCATTTTTACGTTTGGGAACAGGGAGCCGGGGAGCAGAGGACAGGTTGAGGTTATGGAGAATTAGAGCAAATTATAGTTTAGGGATGTGGGCTATTAGAGTTCAAATTAGATTATGCTTCGGGACAGGAGTGTGGCAAATTAGAGTGCAGATTCTGATTGAGGGGCTGGGAAGTGATGTTGTTAGACGTCAGATTTATGTTTGGGGGCAGGGTATAGGGGTTAGCAGTCAGTGTAGGATTAGTGACAGGTTTGCGAAAGGGTAAGCGATCAGGTTGGGCATAATGACAAGGCTGTGTGTGAGTTAGAGATCAGATGAGGGTAGTGTGACAGGTCGGAGTGTGGTGAGAGGTCAGTATGTGGTTCAGAGACAGCTGTGTTGGTGGAGTCTGATGTCAGATTACGGTTTTTGGACCGATATATGGGAAGTCAGAGTTCCGATTATGACTTACGGTCAGGGATGCAGGGTGTTAGAGATGAAATTAACATTTAAGGAGAGTGATGTAGGGAGTTGGAGGGCAGATTAGAGTGTGGGGACTGAAGATTTGACTTGGCCCAAAGTTTAGACTTTTTACCATTTTCCATAAATGATGCCTGACCTGCTGAGAGTCCCCAGCATTTCGTGCGTGGCCTACCTGATCATCTGGTAATTTTAACCGTTTCCATTTGGTTGATTCTCGTTCCCCTGAATTCCAAGCCTGGCCAGCCTCTCCCTATAACACTGGTCAGCTTGTCCTGACAACGTCCGTGCGAACCTTATCTGCATTCTCTCTCATTCTCTCTGTCTCTGTCTCTGTCTCTGTCTCTCTCTCTGTCTCTCTGTCTCTGTCTCTCTCTCTCTCTCTCTCTCTCTCTCTCTCTCTCTCTCTCTCTCTCTCTCACTCTCTCTCTCTCTCTCTCTCTCACACACACACACACACACACACACACACACACACACACACACACACACACACACACACACACACACACACACACACACACACACACACACACACACACACACACACGCATCTTTCTCGCTCTCGTTCTCCCAGTCTCCCTTTTCACAGGCCCCACGCATGCAGCTCACTCAACCAATCTTTCACGTCTCTCCTTTGTTAGACATTCCTATTTCCCTCCATCCTCTTGCGGACCACCACTGCTGCTTCCAATGCCCCTGTCAATTGGACAACCGCCTGGGAATAACGGGTTGAAGACTATGCAGTGAACGGGAAGATATGGATCCCGGACTGGATACATTGAAGCTGCATCTGGGTTGCGCTTAGGCCGCGACTTTATTAATGAATTGAACCACCGAGGTGATCGGGTATTTCACCGCGCTGATCACCTGCTCCCTGAATTTCGACTGAATCACCGCATAAATAAATGTGTTCGTGCACAAGCTGGAATTCCGAAGCAAAGCCCCGACCTCATGAAATATCCATTCGGAATCATTGAAATTGAAGCCAATTCCTCGGACCTGATAATATATGAAATTCACAACCAGTGTCATCCACAGGAGGATGAAGCTGCCGGAGAGGGTGAAGAGTAAAACCACAGACCTCCTCCTGCTCTCCATCTCCGGGTCACTGCGGTTCTCCCCCTTGCTCTGACCCTTCAGCCCCTTACGGACCCGACTGGCCACTAAAATGTGTCTGACCGTCAGAGCGTTGAGGAGCAGGATCACAACGAAAGGTAAGAACGGAAGCAAAACCGTATCGAGCCAAGCATATCCTAGCCACCCAGCGTCAGTGAAATAATTGTCCTTGATATCACAGAACCACGGTACATCGTCGATGATCACTCTGGGTTCACGGAGAAAGTATCGAGGAACGTTTATCAGACAGGACAGTGCGCCGGTTGTTGTTAGAACCACAGCCGTAGTTGTTCCGGTGCAATATTTTGTTTTCAGCTTCTGGCAACAAATAGCAACAAACCGATCGAAGGTGAAAGTGACGGTGAACCAGACTGAACAGTACATGACAACGAACCTCAGCCCCTCGATAGCACTGCACACGGGGGTAATGTACAGATACTTCCACATCGTGTAATCGAGTTTTATTCGAAACAAAATAACCTCCAAGACAACAGTCAGTAGATCTGCCGCTGACATGGCCACCAGGTAGCGAGTGGTGCAGGTAGAGAGGCCGCACTTTCCCCGGGACAGGATCACAATCGCCACTAGATTCACTGGAGAGAGAAAGAGGGGGAAGAGTGAAGATTGAGGAGGGAAGTTTGAAGAGGGACGAGAGAAGAGGGAAATGGGAAGAGGGAATGACTGAACACATAATCTGGTCATTCACACAACATCAGCTTTCAGCGGGACTGCGAAACCGGGTGCTGCACGACCTTCCTCAGTGTGGAGATTGTGTGGCTCATCATGGGGGTTAACAACGAGCTGCATGACCGTCAAGCATCGGTGCTGATCCCGATTCCGGTCCTTGTTGAGGCCGATTTCAATGATTTAACCCTGCCCGACCAACCCTCTAGAAACCTGGCATTTGATGGGTCTGAGGAGGGATCCGGCGAGAAAAAAACGCACACAAAGCACTAGAGGTACTCAGCAGCTCTGGAAGCATTTCTGGAATTGAACAAACCGGACGAGACCGTTCTTCATCAGGAAGCGATATCTCCGTTACCGCCGGATATCAGAGGGAAAGTAGGAACAACTTAGTAACTAGAGGCTGGGTGGCTCTAATAATACATTAATTGTACAGGGCAGGTCAATTCGATAACACCCGTCAGCAGGTCCGTGGATACTGTCTCCAGTGATCAGGCCGAATTATTGACCAACCTGTAGTGGAATATAACTGTGCGAGACACCACAGGGAGACGGGAAACACAAGACCAGGTGTTCAGTCTGATCAATAACTCAGAATGGGGGTCCAAGCCTTCAAGAGTTGAGTGCACAAACTCCTATCATCTCTGGGAGGGAAGTCACAAGCTTCTTCATAAGCCATCATGAAGGGGACCAGGATGGCAATGCTTGGTTGCTGGTAGGTAGGGGTTAATACTTGACTTTCAAGAACACTTGTGAGTTATGTCCCGGCTGGACTAAGTCCTTAAACTGCTGGAGAACAGTGCGGAAAGAACAGATGCTGTTTTCCCCCGGAAGCGATTAGTTTTTAGTTCCAAAAGCTCCTGCTACGTTTTGTCATCCTGCAACCTTATCCATCAATCTCTTTGAATTCTGGAGGACAGCGTGTGTATAAACGTCTCTGTCCAGCAGACTTCATCGTGATCATCGTGTCTCCAATGCTGGAGGACAGCATGTGTATAAACGTCTCTGTCCAGCAGACTTCATCGTGATCATCGTGTCTCCAATGCTGGAGGACAGCATGTGTATAAACGTCTCTGTCCAGCAGACTTCATCGTGATCATCGTGTCTCCAATGCTGGAGGACAGCATGTGTATAAACGTCTCTGTCCAGCAGACTTCATCGTGATCATCGTCTCTCCAATGCTGGAGAACAGCATGTGTATAAACGTCTCTGTCCAGCAGACTTCATCGTGATCATCGTGTCTCCAATGCTGGAGGACAGCATGTGTATAAACGTCTCTGTCCAGCAGACTTCATCGTGATCATCGTGCATATGATTTTTCTTTTTGTGTTCTGTCGCTGAGCAGTAGTGAACCATGTGATTGACCTATCAGAGTTCTCTTTGGGAACTAGTTGACTTGATCAGCATTTCTGATCTGGCTATTGTTCAAGATTGCATTTAATAAATTTCAAAAATAAATAGTGAACCTCAAAATGTAAAACTCTTCCAATCTGATCTTCAGGGAAAGCTGCCTTTCTTCAGCACCGGTCCAAATCTGGACAAAGTCCCATTAAAGCTCTTCCAGTCACACCTTCCCGGAGAGCTGCCAGTCCCTAGTATTGGTACTACTCTAGAAAAGATGTCATGAAAGGAAGAACGGCAGTCAAGTCGATCCTGTGAGTTCGAGGAGATCCGGGTTGCGAGACGGTTGTCAGTAAATATGAACAATCAGTGTGTTCAATTGACAGAAAGTTGCACAATCTCTGACGGAAAGTTGTGCAATGATGGTCAAGCTGGAAGCTGGTAAAACGACCATAAACAGGTTCCCACCGGTTAACACACTGAAATACCAAACATGAACTGCTCCGCTCACTCTCCAGGAACTCCAATGATGGCAATGAGCACGTACAGCATTTTCTCTACACTGATAAACCTATCCAACTTGCAGATATTTTCTCAGTCCAGTGATCTGTCCCCCTCAGCTACAGGCGATCTCTCGGAAGGGAATGTCGAGGTAGCATGTACCTGAGGATTTTAATACCTTTTCGTGACTGCACGGGGACAGGTTTTAATAGATTTCAAATTAAAGGTTTCTAGATTATTTACAAACCAATTCCAGCAGGTTCAATTCCCGCGGTGACTGATTGTGATTATTTTTTTTATTTAACTTTCAGACCATTTGTGGGAGCTAGTTTGTCCCAACAAAGGTGCCTGAACCTTCCGAGGTATCTCATCAATTAAATGTCCTTTCCACTGTAAATATGGACTTCAAATGAACTACTTGTCAGGCAGAGAATATTGAAGTAATTATGCCGTTGGAGCTTGTGAAATTGTATTGGATCACCTGCTGTTACCGTTCTCCACGAGAGTATAAAGGCGTGATTCAGTTTGTGTTTGCGGAGTATGCGCGTGTGTGTAGTGTTTATTTGTGTGAGTCTGTGGGTGTGTTTATGTTAATACTCTTTTACGTTGATCAATTACTTTACAGACATGGTGCTTTCATGTCATATTATTATCCATCCACATGGCTCGGAATATTATCACCGACACTTCTTCATGAGTTTGAGCAGATAATTTCAAATGAAGTGCGGGTCTATTAATCCTATTTGTAAAACACACAACTTGTGTTTCAGCCACTGACAGCTGAAACCCCGATCTGGTTCGACCTTATTATTCGCTAATTACACCCTGCGTGTCGGAACATTTAACTATCTGCCTCTAATCCAGAAAGCTCCTTCATCCGCAGATAGTGATTCTCCCACGCCAGTACCGACCTCAGAGAAAATACAATTAATCAGAATATTAAACAATCACTCTCTTGTTGGGTCCCATTCTCCATCTCATAGAAACCAAATATAACTTTCCAATCAATCCCTTGTGCCGGAGGAGAGACAGACGGTTTGTTTCGAAACGTAGAAACACAGAAAACCTGCAGCACAATACAGGTCCTTCGGCCCACAAAGTTGTGCCGAACATGTCCCGACCTTAGAAATTTCTAGGCTTGCTACTGACTTCTATCTTTCTAAGATCTATGTACCTGTCTAAAACTGTCCATGTACCTGTCTTAAAAGACCCTATTGTATCCGTCTCCACCACCGTTACCGGCAGCCATTCCACGCATTCAGCACTCTCTGTGTGAAAAGAAAACTTACCCCTGACATCTCAGTACCTGCTCCCCAGCACATTAAGCCTGTGTCTTCTTGTGCGAAACATTTTAGCCCTTGGAAAAAGCCTCTGACCATCCACACGATCAATGCCTCTCATCATCTTATACACCTCTGTCAGATCACCCCTCATTCTCCGTCGCTCTAAGAAGCAAAGGCCGATTTCACTCAACCAAAAGGCCGATTTCACTCAACCAAAAGGCCGAGATCACTCAACGTTCCGTTTGCCATTGAATATGAAAACTCATCAGCTCGTCGAATTGACAGGACTGACATTTCTGACGGATATTTACACAGTGTTCATCAAGTTGTAAGCTTGAGAAACGAACATAATCAGCTGCATAGCGGGTAACATAGGGAAATTACAAACATGAAGTCTGCAAACTCACCGGGAACTCCAATGGCGACAATAAACATGTACAATATTTTCTGTACACTCCTGTAACTCGCCAACATTGAAGACATTTTCTCTGCCCAGTTCTTCGTCCCCCTGCGCTACAGGCGATCTCACGGAATGAAACGTTACGGCGGCATAATCCTGGGCTCTTTAATATCATTTAGTGACTCCACAGGGACAGGTTTCAACAGATTTCGAAATAAAGATGTTTAAATTATTTACAAACCCATTACGTCAGGCAGTGTAATCCCCACCATGACAGACTGTGATTAATTTAGTGAAACTGCTGAGAATGGAAAATGTGATGGTACTGAGCCGTGTAAATTAGGAGTGGCATTCTCCCAGCAAGGGAGGCATTGTTGAAAGCACCATCAGACCCAGCTCATCACCTCTTGTTCGTGTCGGTGCGGCTGTCGTCCATCCGGTGAAGAATTCGGACCAGCAGATCCACTGGGAGTAAAACGACAGCTCCACTCTGATTCAGCACCTGTTCCCATCGCACGTCACCTGAAAGCAACCGTAAACACCAGCAAATCTGCAGATGCTGGAAATCAAATCAACATACGCATTTCAATTCTACTTCCCACTCCCATCCCGACACGTCAGTCCATGGCCTCCTCAACTGCGCAATGAGGCCACACTCAGGTTGGAGGAGCAACACCTCATGTTCCGTCCGGGTTGGTACCAACCTGATGGCATGAGCATTGATCAATTGAACTTCCGGTAATGCGCACCCTGCCCCATTCACCATTCCCCATTCCCCATTCCCGTATCTCTCTCTTGTCTTATCTCCTTACCTGCCCATCAACTCCCTCTGGTTCTCCTTTCTTCCATGATGCTCCATCTTGTCCTATCAGATTTCTCTTTCTCCTGTCATTTATCTCTTTCACGAATGAACTTCCCGGCTCTTAACTTCACCCCTGCCCCACTCCCGCTTTCACCTGTCTCCAGCCACAATGTGAGTCTTATTCACTCTCCGGCCTCACCCGCCTCTCTCTCTGAATTCTCATTTTTGTTCAAGTCCTGATCAAGGGTTTTGGCCCGACACGCCGCGAATGCTCTCTTCCACAGAGACTACCTGGCCAGCGGAGTGAGTTCCTCCAGTATGTGGTGCGTGTTGCTTTGAATATATTTTCATCCTTCTTTCCTGATTATCATCCCTCCTTCCGAACCATCCAGAAGGTAGCCGAGGTACTTTGTCCTGGCTCAAAAGCATGTCTACGTCCAACACCTTTGAAATAAAAGTTTGCCATGAGAAAAGGAACGCGGCTGCATTCAATTTGACTTACTTCCACATGGAACAGCGAAAGGTAAAGCACAGGACCAGACCCTTCGGGCCGCACTGTCTGTGCCAACCATGACACCACACTAAACGGATCCTAACTACTGTACATGATCCGTTTAGCTACATTCCCTGCCTGTCCGCGTGTTCGCGCTCACAACAGTAACCGTGGGCATTTCCGTCCTCTCTTCCCAGATGCTTTCAATCATTTGTGTTAAATTATTTGCCTCAGAAAAGGTGTCTGGACCTTCGGAGCTGTCGTATGAAATACAGCTGCTTCCACTGTGTATACCAACACCGGTCGGAAGGTCCATCTAACTGGACGGCCAAGAAGGTGTAATTTGCAACGTGCATGATTTGGGACAGGCTGTATTCTGGCAAAGTGTACTCGGAGGGGTTCAGCAGTGAAATGTTAAGGGCACAAAGCTTGCATGTCCCTGTCAGAATAGAAGGTAAACATAACAGATGTAGTACGAGATACTTGAGAGATATTGCGATCCTGCTTAAGGAGATCAAAGGAGATGCATAAGCAGGTGGGAGCAAATGAGGTGCTTACGAAATAAAGGCGAACAGATGGAGTATAAGAAGTGAAACAGAAGTTCAGAAATTAATCCAGGGTGTTAAAAGAAGGCAGTATGTTGCCCTGGCAAGGGGAAGGGCTTGTACCGGTACAGGTAGATGTGCTTTGTGGTGGGAGGGCTTTACCCGTGAGGGACCGGGCAGAATCTGTTGTGGAAGTTCTCGGAAATGATTCCAGCTTTGAACGGCTTGTCAGATGAGGAACGTTTGTCGGCTCTGGGTCTGTGTTCATCGGCATTCAGAAGGATTAGAGGTGAAAACTGTCGAATGGTGAAAGGCCTCGATAGAGTGGATGCGGAGATGATATTTTGTGCTGGGGACTCCGGAGGAGATTCACCACGATTGTTGCGGACCCCAGTACATAACTCTGAGAGAGTGGCCGCACAGGGTGAGGGGATGGTAAAGGCGATGTCGGCCCAGCTAATCTTTAGTTTCCGAAACACTGAGTTCCAGTATCAAAGGTTCAAAGTTTCAGAGGTCCAATTTAATGTCAGAGAAATGTATACAATATACATCCTGAAACGCCTATTCTTCCCAACCATCCACGAAAACAGAGAAGTGTCCCAAAGAATGAACGACAGTAAAATATTACATTATGAGGACACTCAGTCCGCGTTTATTGTCATTTAGAAAT
This sequence comes from Hemitrygon akajei, assembly GCF_048418815.1. NCBI lineage: Eukaryota > Metazoa > Chordata > Chondrichthyes > Myliobatiformes > Dasyatidae > Hemitrygon > Hemitrygon akajei. The sequence goes on from NW_027331920.1 coordinate 3,487,084, forward strand.
GCATGCATGCATTAAGAAATGATACAATGTTCCTCCAGAGTGATATCACAAAATAAATAAAAGGACAAACCAAGATCCACACTGACAAAACCACATCATTATAACATATAGTTACAGCAATGCAAAGCAATACCGTAATTCGATAGACGCAGACCGTGGACGCGGTTTAAAAAGTCTCAAGTCCCGATCGACTCCAATAGTCCCGATATCAGGCAGCAAACGGGAGAAACTCTCCCTGCCATAAACTTCCAGGCAATGGCAATTAACGCCTCGGAAGCACCCGACGACAGCAGACTCTGAGACCGTCAGAAAATTTCGAGCCTCCGATACAGCCTCCCGGGCGCCATCCTCTGTCAAGCGCCTTCGACCTCGTCCCGGCCGCCGAAACAAGCAAAGCCGAGGTCTCGAAGGCCTTCTCCTCCGGAGATACTGGACCGCACAGTAGCAGCAGCAGCAAAGCGGGCATTTCAGAAGTATCTCCAGCTGTTCCTCCAGGCTCTCACCTCTGCCTCCATCGAATCAGGATTGTGCACGGATCCCAACTTAACACGGAACAGATATCCATTCTCCGGAGAGGCCGCGCACGCTACGTCGCGTCGCCATCTTCTCCTCCTCCATTCGAACCCCAAAGTCCCCCCAGTTCCCCTCCCTCCCGCGCGTAAGCGGCAGCAAGCTACAATCTCCCCTCCCCCCACTGGTAAAGGCATTTTCCAGAATACTGGGTCTACGTCTCTGCATTTCACCAGTGAAGGAAGTATTGTAGGAAAGGCAGATGAGCTCGGGGCATCGATCAGCTCCTGGGATTATGGTGTTGTAGCCATTAGTAAGACTTGCAGGAGGGACAGGACTAGTAGCTCCATAATCCGGATTCCATCGTTTTAGACGCTACAGAGCGTGCGGGGAGCTGGTAATTGAAGATTACTCGTCGGGAGAAACCTCACGGTAGTGCCCAGTCAGAGCAGACTAGAGAACTCGTCTGGTAAGACTGTGTGGGTGGAACTGAGGAAAAAGAAACGTATGAGCATTTTAATGTGGCCATGTTACAGACCACCAAACAGTCTGAGGGATTCAGGGGAACAACTTTGTACAGGGATCACAGACTGGTGCAGGCAACAAAAGGTTGTTATAGAATGTGCTTGTAGCGTTTGACACATTGGCTGGGGCTCCTCTACTGTAAAACGACAAGATGGGATAGGGTATTGTAGGAAAGGCAGATGATCTTAGGAAAATCAGTCGTGTTCAGCACAGTTTCCTTGCTCAGAAAGTGGAAGTCCCAACGACATTTGTGATCAGCTGTTAGGAAATGAGACAGGGCAAGTGACAGAAGTGTGTGTGGAGGAATACTTTAAGTCAAATGGTCGCAATTGTATTAAATTCAACGTAAAATTGGAAAAAGGTAGGTTTGTTCTGGGAGTTGAGATTTCAAATTGGCGAAAGGCCAATTCTGATTGGGTCTGAAAGGATCTGGCAAGTCCGGATTGGGACAGGCTGTATTGTGGCAAAGTGTACTTGGTAAGCGGAGGCCTTCAACACCGAAACTTTGAGAGCACAAAGCTTGCATGTTCCACTCAGAACAGAAGGGTAACCTAACAGAGACAGTTAAGAGATACTGACTTTATGTTGGATAGTAATGTTAGACTTGACTCAGATGTTTAAAGGAGATATGTGTTGCAAGTTTTATTTTTCATACTCGTAGTGGTGTGTGTCTGGAATGAATGCCAGAGGTGGTGGTAGAGCAGATGCGATAGAGGCTATTAGGCCCGACTGTCACGATTCACTTGTAGGATGATATAAAGGTTGACAAATGACACAATTTGTTCAATAACACCCGCTTTGCATCGGAACGACAACTTCCGTCGGGCACCGCGCAAACTCGGCGGCAGCTGTGGAACTGGCGGTGCGACGTGTCTGTCTGGCTGTTGAGATCCAACGGACTCAGCTCTTCACTCCCTCTGTGCCTCAACACTCTTCCTCAGCCACCATAAACATCTGCCGAAACGGACTCACCAAGACGCCCGAGAGTAATCACTCCGTGAAGTTACGTACTGGGAATAAACTATTGCGGTGGAATGCGAGAAACCTGCTTTCTCATGGTCAAGACTACGAAGTTTATTTCTGATTTGTCAAATGCCCCCGATGTTATACATATTCAGGAAACTCAGGTGTTCACAGATTTTTTTTCTGTTCAGGGTTATATTGTTATTAGTCGTGATAGGTTAATTGTCAGAGGGGTAATGTGGCCATTTTATAATGAAAGGGGCAGGTTAGAAATTGTGAATTATGAGGCCTTTGTCGTATAAATATTTCATTCAACTTATTGGGGTGCTGAAGTGGTGAATATTCACCGCTTCTAGAAAGTGGTTGTAGTAGGGCCTATTCTAAACACTGGGAGCATCCCGTCTGATCCTTCTAGCTGTCGGACTATGTCGTTAATGTCTCATTTATGCAAACTTATGCAAAATATGGTAATGCAGCGTTTGAATTATATTTTGGATAAAAGCGGTGATATGAAATTATACGATCAAATTCTTGAAAGCGTCAGATTTTCAGGCATGTGGATGGAAGCACCAATTGATCAATGTAAAGGAACAATAAATGTTGTCAGGTGCTCCCAGAAAACTTTGTTGATCATTGTATTTGTTTAATTAGATCTGTTCTTGATGATGACTGAGTGCCTTACGGATCAGCTTCATCTTCGTCTGTAAAATGTTTGCATGTTATACAAGCAGGGGCTTAAAGACTGTGTTGTGGTGCAGTAAGGTTTCGGATTTACTGGTTGAAATAGTACAACTACCCTTACAACTGCCGAGACTGCAGTTGATGTTAACATACTGATTTAATTTGAGAGGCAAAGGAATTGTTATCCTGTTAATGCTGTGTTCCAGAACTGTTGGGAACATCACAAGAAGAATGTGTTTATGTTTTGCTGGCTTGGATGTTTCCACGGTGAAGAGATGGGGTATTTAGATTACGGAACATGCCCCACTGTAACGTTCTATGAAACCCCACCTTTTTTGCCTATGAGTAGTAGTTTTTAGGTCACACAGTTTAATAAAGTCTAATGACTTCGTTATGACTGAGTATCTGTTGATTCATCAGTATATTTAGGAAAATGATTATGATATGTTAACCATTGTTGCAGAAGAATCAAAAGATAACTGGGATGTGTCTGTAGCTGATTTTATGGCCGAATTGCATGTAGCGGTAAAGAAACAACTTACACAACTTTTATCAGTATATACAGCAGAATTTGTTGTAGTTAGTTTTGGCTTACAGTGGGTGGTGGAAATTTGTCCATGTAGATGCCTTTTCGATTTTGATGAATTTTAAAACGTTATTCTAGCAATCGGTCAGATTTACTTTTGGAAACTCATCAAAAATTATTTCTTGCGTAGAGTATTGTTTTATGTGTCCACTTTTTATGCGTCCCTACACATAGAGGTTTAGTTACAAAAGCTGTCAAAATCTCTACTCTGAATGAAGACCTTCCACCGAGCAATTCAGAAGCTAAGGTGTCGGTGGGTGAAGAATTATAACAAGACTGGTGGGATAATGGGCATAAATGGAGACACCTTTACAGAATACATAACTGATAGGTTTATGGGGGAGGGGGTAAAACAAGAAAGAGAGAAATTGCATTGACTCGACTTAGAATTGGGCATACTATGATCATTGCTTCCTTATGTCGTGTTGGAAAACGTCATTCTGGGTCGGAAAGTTTTTTGTTATTGTGAAACAGTTGAACACACTGCTTCAGGGTGAAGCATATCAGTTAGAAGTAAATCAAATGGAGGCTTCATTACAATCTTTGAGGGTGATAGTTTTCATTTAAACGCTTTCTTAAGTTATGGCAGTCACTTTAATTTAATTCATAGTATCGGGTTTGATTACGTACAATCTCTGTGGCTTTCAGGTTAAGTTAGTTTTCATTTGAAAAAAAGTGAGTGTTTTATTTCCCAGTTCTCTGAGCCACAGTCCATTCCACTTCGTGGCGGGAATGCCCCTTTAAATTGATGTGTCAACCGCCGTTCAACTAAACCTTCCCTTATTACTTCACGTTAGCCAATTATTCAAGGGGACGGGTGAGAGCGGGTGATTGACATTGGATTAGCCATCCAGCATCCAGCAAGCTCCCCGCCACTTTGTTAGAACGTCTGGCTGGTCCGTTCGATGGGCGGGAATGGGAAAAGATGGATATCCACAGACCAATCGGTGGGCGGCATTCCGGAGTAACAGTTCACTGTCTGCCAGGGCAATGAGATATTGAGTCTCCCGGACGGTGTTTTGTCCCTCCCCCACACACACTACTTCAATGTCCCGGACTGCCGGCCGATGGGACAATCCGCCCGGGAATAACACCCGGGAGATAAGGCGGTGAATGTGAGGATCTGGAGCCCGGACTGGAGTCACAGAGGCCGCCTGTGGCTTTGCTTAGGACGCGCCTTTATGAATGATCTGAAACACCGATGTGGCCGGATATTTCACCGCGCCGAACACCTGCTCTCTAAATTTAGACTGTGTCACTCGTAAATAAACGTGTTCGTGCAGCAGCTGAAATCACTCAGCAAAATCCCGACGGAGATAAAGGTCCATTCAGAATCATTGAAACTGAATCCTTCCCCTGAGACCTGATAATATATGAAATTTACAACCAGTGTCATCCACAGGAGGATGAAGCTGCCGGAGAGGGTGAAGAGTAAAACCACAGACCTCCTCCTGCTCTCCATCTCCGGGTCACTGCGGTTCTCCTCCTTGCTCTGACCCTTCAGCCCCCTTACGGACCCGACTGGCCACTAAAATGTGCCTGGACTGGCAGAGCGTTGAGCAGCAGGATCCCAGCGAAAGGAAGGAACGGAGTTAAAACCGTATGGAGCCAGTCATACCCTACCCATCTGTGGTCAGTGAAATAATTGTCCATGGTGTCACAGAGCCAGGGTACATTGCTGATCATCCCGGATTTCCAAGTAAAGTAACGAGGAACGTTTTTCAGGCAAAACAGTATGCCGGTTGTTGTTAGAACCACAGCCGCAGTTTTCCCGGTGCAATATTTTGTTTTCAGATTCTGGCAGCAAATGGCGACAAACCGGTCAAAGGTGAAAGTGACGGTGAACCAGACAGAACAGTGTGTGACTGTGTAGCTCAGTACATCGATAACACTGCACACAGGGGTGATGTCCAGAAAACTCCACCGGTAGTAAAAGAATCTAATTCGAACCAAAATGACCTCGATGACAATGGTCAGTAGATCCGCCGCTGCCATGGCCACCAGGTAGTGAGTGGTGCAGGTAGAGAGGCCGCACTTTCCCCGGGACAGGATCACAATCGCCATTAGATTCACTGTGGAGAAACAGAGAGAGAGAGAGAGAGAGAGAGAGGGAGAGAGAGAGGAGAGAGAGAGAGAGAGAGAGGAGAGAGAGAGAGAGAGAGAGAGAGAGAGAGAGAGAGAGAGAGAGAGAGAGAGAGAGAGAGAGGGAGAGAGAGAGAGAGAGAGAGAGATGAGAGAGAGAGAGAGAGAGAGAGAGAGAGAGAGAGAGAGGAGAGAGAGAGAGAGAGAGGAGAGAGAGAGAGAGAGAGAGAGAGAAAGAGCAGACACTGGGCATTCTCCGGGATTTAACACTGATCGGGTTTCAGCTAAAGATCGGGATGGCTGGAGTCTGTGAACGGCTGTTAATCTGACATCAGACACGGGTCACACTGTCTCTGACCTGCCTTCTTCAGTGTGGAGATAGAACGACATGTGTTCCACCATCGGCGATAAAAAAAAAGTAAAAAAAGAGCTGCAAGAACGATGACCATCTCTACTGATCCCGATTCCATTCGCTGATGGAGCCGGTTTCACTGATTTAACCCTGAATGACCAGCCCTCTGGAATCTCGGCATCTGATGTGATCGAGAAGGGATACAGAGGGGAGGAACGCACCAAAATGCTGGAGGGACAGATTAGCAACCAGAGACTGAGTGGTTCGGCTAATGAATTATTTTACAGCGCAGTTTAATTCGATAACACACGGCAGCAGATCTATGGAGGACTGTTTCAGGTAATCAGACCCAATTATTGACCAACAGGCAGCGGGATCCGACTGTGACGGACTCCACTGGGAGATGTGAAACTCTGGACCAGAGAATTTCTTTGATCAATAACTGAGAAACTGTGAACTCTCCAATGTCCAGCCCTCCCTGTCAAACATTCACAGAGAATTGGCTGTGCCCAGCAGTGGCACAATTCTGGACAAGGTGTTATTAATGACGAAATCAGCGTTCGAGCCGATTCCATGACTTACAGAAGGGACAGAGATTAGTACTGCTCGTCATTAAATATGAAAAATCAGAATGTTGAACTGACAGTATCGATAACTCTGACAGATACTTGTGCAACGATCATCAAATTGGAAGCTTGTAAAATGGTCATAAACAGGATCACAGAGGTTAACACACAGAATTGGCAAACATGAATTGCTCTGCTCACTCACCAGGAACTCCTATGACCGCAATGAACACGTACCATATTTTCCCCACACTCAAGTAAATATCCAACATTGCAGACATTTTCTCTGTCCAGTGGTTTGTCCTCCTGTGCTGCAGACGATCTCTCGGAATGAGATGTTGAGATTACACATGCTTGAGGTTTTTAATATCATTTAGCGACTCCACGGAGACAGATTTCACCAGATTTAAAAGTGCAGATTTTTAATTTACTTACAAACCTATTACGTGAAGCTGGTGCAATCCTCGCTGTGACAGATTCAGAATAAACTGATGAATTTATATTTAGACCATTTGTGGGAGTTAGTTTGTCCCAACAATGGTGACTGAACCTTCCGAGGTGTCTTATCAACTAAAGGTGCTTCCACTGTACATATGCACCCATTTGTCAGACACAGAATATGGAAGTAAATTATGGCATAGTAGCTTGTGAAACTGTATTGAAACACCGACTCTTACCAATCTCATCAAGAGCATAAACTCTTGATGAAGGTTATGTTTAGGGACTCTACCGAGGGGGTTTCAAAAATAATGTCTGTTTGTGGTGATGAATAAACACTTTCTTATCCATGAAACGCTCAACGACTTCAGCGACTCAGTCATATTCAGAACATTTGGGGGCTCGTCCAGGACCCGCCCCTAACCCTGACATATCGCCATCAAACTCACCAGTCTAGTGTGAGGGAGCATTTTTGAATCATAGCACCCTGTATGTGTCATAAAACACGGCAGAGAGCCGAAGAGGCGGTAAGAAAGTCTGGCCACACTCTCGTACTTATTCAACATTGGAAATGTTCAACATTGGAAATCTCTGCCCATTATTTTGTCCCCCTCTACAACAGTCGATCTCTCGGAATGAAATGTTGAGGTAGCACATGCCTGGCATATTTAATATCATTTATCGACTCCACGGGGACAGATTTCAGCAGATTTAAAAATAATTTTAAAAATAATTTACAAACCAATTGCGTCAAGCAGGTGCAATTCCCTGGACCACTTTTGGGAGATATTTTGTCCCAACAAAGGTGACTGAACGTTCCGAGTTGCCTTATCAATTAAATGTGCTTCCACTGTATATAGGTACTTCAAAGGAACTATTTTTCAGACACAGAGTATTGATATAATTAGTGACATTCTACCTTGCAATTGAACTGATTCATCGACCGTTACCATTCTCGTCAGGAGTATAAACTCTGGATGCAAGTTATGTCTAGGGAACTCTACCGAGGGGGTTTCCAAAACAAAACGTCTATTTGTGGTGATGATTAAACACTCCCCTATCCAAGAAACCCTCCAAAGACATCAGTCAGTCAGAATATTTCAGAGTTCGTCCAGGACCCATCCCTAACACTAACAAATGGCCATCAAATTCAACAGTCCAGTTTGGGGAGTATGTTTTAATCATGGCATCCTCTGTGTGTCAAAATACATGGCTGAGACCGGAGTGGCGGATAAGAAGGTGTGTGTGTGTGTGTGTGTGTGTGTGTGTGTGTGTGTGTGTGTGTGTGTGTGTGTGTGTGTGTGTGTGTGTGTGTGTGTGTGTGTGTGTGTGTGTGTGTGTGTGTGTTGCATGTACAAGAACCATCAAGCAATCAAGAACAGAGCTCAAAATTCAAACTTCATTTATTATTATTTTATGTACGAATGAAACTGCCTTGAGACTCGTCCACCTGTCCAGATCAGCAGGCACCCCCACATGCACAGAGCAAGAATAATTTCAAATTGTTCACCAATCCGCTGTCTTCATTTAACAAAAGCAAGAACAGAAGTCAAAGTTCATATTGCATTTATTATTGAAGTCTGTATAAACGGAACAACTTTGAGATTCGATACTCCTCAAAATCCAACGGCTCCCACAAGTCAGTGTGCACCCCGGAATCCGCCAACACACCCAACTCTGTGCAAATCAGTGTGAGCCCACAAATCTGTGCTCACTGGAAAACGCGCATTCAACCCTTAAATTAGTGTGCATTCCGAAAGCAACGGACACCTCAAAATCCCTGGGCACCCACCCATTCGCTTCCATACCCCTAAATCTTAGCACATCCGTTAAGCAAGATCAGCCGCCGAATCACTCCTCACTCCTCACGTATCCACTGTGCCCCGTTCCGTGCGCATTGCTTGTCACAGATAATATTACAGTGTTGCTTTGGCAGGATAGATTAGAGGGCTCGACTAGTGAGGTTTCTTGGGTGGATTTGAGGAATGGGAAAGGTATAGTAATAATTATAGGGGTGTATTATAGACCACCTAATGGGGAGCGAGAATTGGGGGAGCAAATATGTAAGGAGATAGCAGATATTTCTAGGAAGCATAAGGTTGTGATTGTGGGAGATTTTAATTCTCCACACATAGACTGAGAAGCCCATTCTGTAAAAGGGCTGGATGGTTTGGAGTTTCTAAAATGTGTGCAGGATAGTTTATTTGCAGCAATACCTGGAGGTACCAACTAGAGAAAGGGCAGTGTTGGATCTCCTGTTAGGGAATGAGGTAGGTCAGGTGACGGAGGTATGTGTTGAGGAGCACTTCAGGTCCAGTGATCACAATGCCATTTGTTTCAATATAATTATGGAGATGGATAGGACTGGACCCAAGGTTGAGAGTTTTGATCGGAGAGAGGCTAATTCTGAGGAGATGAGAAAGGATTTAGAAGTAGTGGATTAGGACAATTTGTTTTATGGGAACGATGTAATAAAACATTGAGGACATTTAAAAGTGAGATTTTAAGGGTACAGAATATTTATGTTCCTGTTAGGTTGAAAGGAGAGGTTAAAAGTTTGAGAGAGCGAATGGTTGTCAATGGATATTGGAAAATTGGTTCAGAAAATGAGAGATATCTACAATAAATATAGGCAGCATGGAGTAAATGAGGTGCTCGAGGAATATAAAGAATGTACAAAGAATCTTAAGAAATAAATTAGAAAAGCTAAAAGAAGATATGAGGTTGCTTTGGCTAGTAAGGTGAAAATAAATCCAAACGGTTTCTAAAGTTATATTAATAGCAAAAGGATAGCGAGGGATAAAATTAGTCCATTAGAGAATCAGAGTGGACAGCTCTGTGTGGAGCCAAAAGAGATGGGGGAGATCTATTCTTCGGTATTCACTAAGGAGAATGATATTGAGTTGTGTAAGGTAAGGGAAACAATAGGGAAGTTATGCAAACTATGCTGATAAAAGAAGAGGAAGTTCTGGTGCTTTTTAAGGAATTTAAATGTCGATAAATCTCAGGATCCTGACAGGATATTCCCTAGTACCTTGAGGAAAGTTAGTGCAGAAATAGCAGGGTCTCTGACAGAAATATTTCAAATGTCATTAGAAACGGGGATGGTGCTGGAGGACTGGCGTATTGCTCATGTGGTTTCATTGTTTAAAAAGTGTTCTAAGAGTAAAGCTAGCAATAATAGGCCTGTCAGTTTGACGTCAGTGGTGGGTAAAATAATGGAAAGTATTCTTAGAGATGGTATATGTATTTATCTGGATAGACAGGGTCTGATTAGGAACTATCAACATGGATTTGTGCGTGGACGGTCATGTTTGACAAATCGTATTGTATTTTTTGAAGGGGTTACGAGGAAAGTTGACGAGGGTAAAGCAGTGGATGTTGTCTATATGGACTTCACTAAGGCCTTCGACGAGGTTCTGCACAGAAGGTTAATTAGGAAGGTGCAACCGTTAGGTATTACTATTGAAGAAGCAAAATGGATTCAACAATGGCTGGGTGTTTCCGTGCTGTAATTGTTATATGATTGTATGATTTCTCCCTTATTTTTCGCCCAGAACAATCAAACGGTCCACAAAGGTTGACTCTTTCATTCCATGTTCAACCTCCTCAGAGTTAAGCCCATGATATTGCTGTATCTCTTACAAACAATGCAATGCTGTATAGTTCCCCGAACAAGTGTACAAGTCCCTCTGTTGTACTCGCCAAGTGTTCTCAGTAGCCAAGCCGTCACGACAAGGCGCTAGTGTTGTCTGCTAGCTACTCTCTGACACAAACACACACACACACACACACACAAGAGACGGACAGACACACACGCGAACGCATATAAACACTCGGAGATGCAGACAAACAAAGATGCATTAATAATGAACACATTATGAACTTCGAACTTTTTAAGAAGGAGGCAGCTGTTTGGGAGTGCAAATTTATTTCAGACACTACAAAGAATTGTGTGTATCGGCGGATTTGAGAATGCACACAGACTGGGGTGCCTTTGGATTTAGGGGTGTGATGAATGTTGTTGGTGTGATGAATGATGAAGATTGTTTCATTTATAGATACTTTAATAACAAATACACTTTGAACTGTGTTCCTACTATTTGATTTAAGGGGGAGGTCGCTTTTTTTGTGGTTTGTGATTCTTGCTCTGGGATAATCTAATGAGCAAGTGGAGTTGTCAGCAGGTTTGTGGTGCGCACGGATCTGGGTATGTAGGTGGATTTGGGAGTGTCGGCAGGTTTGGGGTGCGCACCGATCTGGGTATGTGGGTGGATTTGGGAGTGTCGGCAGGTTTGGGGTGCACAGCGATCTGGGTATGTAGGTGGATTTGGGAGAATCGGTAGGTTTGGGGTGCGCACGGATCTGGGTATGTAGGTGGAATTGGGAGTGTCGGCAGGTTTGGGGTGCGCACCGATCTGGGTATGTGGGTGGATTTGGGAGTGTCGGCAGGTTTGGGGTGCGCACGGATCTGGGTATGTGGGTGGATTTGGGAGTGTCGGCAGGTTTGGGGTGCGCACCGATCTGGGTATGTGGGTGGATTTGGGAGTGTCGGCAGGTTTGGGGTGCGCACCGATCTGGGTATGTGGGTGGATTTGGGAGTGTCGGCAGGTTTGGGGTGCGCACCGATCTGGGTACGTCGGTGGATTTGGGAGTGTCGGAAGGTTTGGGGTGCGCACGGATCAGGGTATGTGGGTGGATTTGGGAGTGTCGGCAGGTTTGGGGTGCGCACGGATCTGGGTATGTAGGTGGATTTGGGAGTGTCGGCAGGTTTGGGGTGCGCACCGATCTGGGTATATAGGTGGATTTGGGAGTGTCGGCAGGTTTGGGGTGCGCACGGATCTGGGTATGTGGGTGGATTTGGGAGTGTCGGCAGGTTTGGGGTGCGCACCGATCTGGGTATGTGGGTGGATTTGGGAGTGTCGGCAGGTTTGGGGGTGCGCACGGATCTGGGTATGTGGGTGGATTTGGGAGTGTCGGCAGGTTTGGGGTGCGCACCGATCTGGGTATGTGGGTGGATTTGGGAGTGTCGGCAGGTTTGGGGTGCGCACCGATCTGGGTATGTGGGTGGATTTGGGAGTGTCGGAAGGTTTGGGGTGCGCACGGATCAGGGTATGTGGGTGGATTTGGGAGTGTCGGCAGGTTTGGGGTGCGCACGGATCTGGGTATGTAGGTGGATTTGGGAGTGTCGGCAGGTTTGGGGTGCGCACCGATCTGGGTATATAGGTGGATTTGGGAGTGTCGGCAGGTTTGGGGTGCGCACGGATCTGGGTATGTGGGTGGATTTGGGAGTGTCGGCAGGTTTGGGGTGCGCACGTATCTGGGTATGTAGGTGGATTTGGGAGTGTCGGCAGGTTTGGGGTGCGCACGGATCTGGGTATGTAGGTGGATTTGGGAGCGTCGGCAGGTTAGGGGTGCACATGGATTTGGGGATACACACTGATTTCGGAGCGAACACTGAGTTGTGGTTTGCATGCGGCTTTGCGGGTGTGCACAGTTTTGGGAGAACACACAGATTTGCAGATCAGCGCAGATTTAGGAATGTTGGTGCATTCGGACGTTTTCGAATCTCAAGGTTGTTTCATTGATACAAACTTTAATAATAAATGCAACCAGAACCTTGACCTCTGTTCTTGCTATTTTTCAGGGTGGAGGCAGATATTTTGAGAACTGCTTGAAATGATCCTTGCTCTGAGATAATGTTACTTGCATGTACGGGCGTCAACAGGTTTGGGATGCGCACAGATCTGGGTATCTCGGTAGATTTGGGGGTGTCTACTGTTTCGGCGTGGTCACGGATTTGGGGGTGCACACAGATTTGAGGAATGCGCAGACTTGGGATGTTTTGGTGAATATGGGGGTACACAGTGATTTGATGATGTGAGCAGATATCGGGGTTTGTCAGCGAATATGAGGATCCGTGGATTTGGGAGACCCGCGGCTGATGGGATAAAGATGGGTTTGGTGAGGTGCGAAGATTTAATGGGATGTAAATGATTATACGAGGAATATGCATGTGGACGTGTTAGCAATTTAAACTTTGTTCTTGCAATTTTTATGGTGGAAGCAGCTATTTTGGAAAGTGGTTGAAGTGAATCCTGCTCTGTGAGAGTGTAATGTGTCGGTATGCGCACGGATTTGGGGTGCTCATGGATTTGTGGATGTGCGCATATTTCAGGACCTGCCGGTGAATCTTGGGGTGCAGACGGATTTGGCGGCGGATGTTGCTTTGCCGATGTGCGTAGATTTAGGGGTATGTCAGACATTATGTGAGTGCACTGGAATTTTCGGGGAGGGGGTGTTCGCAGATTTGAGGGTCGAATGAGGTTTTGCCAGTGAGCACAGATTAGTGGATGCACACTGATTTGCACAGAGTTGGGGGTTTTGGCGGATTCGGGGTTGGGAACTGGCTTGGGGGAGCCGGAGGATTTGGAGGTGTGTCGGAACTCAAGATTGTTCCGTTTTTAATGCAATAACAATTAATTCAATATGTACTTTGACTTCTATTCTTGTTTTTTTTTTAATGGAGATAGCTATTTTATGAACTGTTTGAAATGATCCTTGCTCCGGGATAATCTAATTTGCGTGTGCGGGAGTCTGCTGAAATGGAGTTGTGATGAGTCTCGAGGTTGATTTATTTCTGACAGAGAAATTGAAATTTTGAAAGTTTGAAATGTGACCTCTGTTCTTGCTTGGTTACGGTTCAGCAGCCATTTTGTGAAGCGTTTGAAATGAGTGTTCGAGAACATCTGCATTGCGGAGACAGATGGGAAGGTGGGAAGGGACTGAACCAAGGGGGATAAACTGAATTGGAGATGTACGGGCACGTGTATATTCAGGCAGGGACAAGCAGAGACACAGACACAGAAACACACTGACGCACACTAACACTTATAGACAGACAGACACACACACACACACACACGCGCGCACACACACTCAAAACTGCACTTTCTTATCCGCCTCTCCAGCTCTCAGCCGTGTTCTTTGAAACATACGGAGTGACATGATTAAAACAGACCCCTCCCCCCACTAGACTGCTCAATTTTATGGCATGTGTTCGGGTTGGGGATGGGTCCTGGATGAGCATCCAAATGATCTGTGTTTGACTAAGTCACTGAAGCAATTGGAGGATTTTGTGGATATGAAATTGTGTTTATTCATCAACACAAACAGATATTTTCTTCAAGGCCCTCTCAGTAAGGTCCCACAAGCACAAACTACATCAAGAGTTTATACTCTGGAGGAGAATGGTAACAGTAGGTGATTCAATAGAATTTCAGAAGCACAATGACATAATTTACTTCAATATTCTGTGTCGGACAAATGGTTTTTTTGAAGTACATATTTCCAGTGGAAGCACATTTAATTGATGAGACACCTCGGACGGTTCAGTCACTTTTGTTGTAACAAACTAACTCCCACAAATGATCTAAATATTATTCATTAATTTAATCAGAATCTGTCTTCGCATGGATTGTACCTGTCTCACGTAATTGGTTTGTAAATAATTTTAAAAACCTTATTTTTAAATTTGTTGAAATCTGTCCCTGTGGAATTGATAAATGGCTTTAAAAACCCCAGGCATTTGGTGCCTTAACATTTCATTCCGAGAGATCGCCTGTTGCACAAAGAGACAAACGCTGGCCATAGAAAATGTCAGCAGTGTACGATAGGTACAGGAGTGTGGAGAAAATATTGTACATCTTCATTGCCGCCGTTGGAGTTCCAGGTGAGTGAGCAGAGCATTTCATGTTCGGTATTTCCGGGTTTTCTGAGCCTGTTTAAGATAATGTTACAAGCTTACAACCTGATCATCACAGCACAAATATCCATCAGAGGTATCGACCCTGTCAATTTCACATTCTGAATTTTCATATTTAATTTCAAGTGGAATTAAGTCTATGTTTCTCCTCTAACTCACGGGATCGAAGAGAACGCTGTTCTTTCCTTGAATGACATCTTGTCCAGAGATGTCCCAGTGCTGTGGCCAGGGATCTCTCCGGGAAGTTGTGACTGGGAGATGTTTGCATTCTGAAGTAGACTTTTCCTAAGTTATTGATCAGAGGGAACCCCTAGTTCTCTGCTTCTCGTCTCCCTGTGGAGTCTGTCACAATCGGATCCCACTGTCTGCTGGTCAATTTTCGGGTCTGATCACCTGAACCAGTGTTCACGGATCTGCTGCCGTGTGTTATCGAATTAAACTACACTGCAGAATGCATCCATTAACGGAGCAACTCTGCCACAGGTCACTAAGTTGTTCCTTCTTTCCCTCTGAAACTCGTCATAAATCGGGGCAGCTGTTCGTCCTGAAGGAGGGTCTCGACCCGAAGCGAAAGATTATTCAATTCCATGGATGCTGTCTGACCTGCTGAGTTCCTCCAGTTTTGTGTGTGTTGCTCCTCTCTGTATCCTTTCTGGGCCTCATCAGATGCTGATTTTCCAGAGTCCTGCTCAGTCACAGTTAATTCAGTGAAACCGGCCCCATCAGCGACTGGAATGGGGATCAGCACCTATCGGTGTTGTTCATGCAGATCGCTTTTATCGCCAACGATTCCCCACACCTCGTCTTATCTCCACACTGAAGAAGACAGGTCAGAGACATTTCTGGTGTCAGATTAGCAGCCGTTTACAGCCTCTAGCACTCCCGAGTTTTAGCTAAAACCCGATCCCATGTCAATTCCCGGACAATGTTTCCAGTAATGCCCAGTGTCTGTTCTCTCTCTCCAGTGAATTTACTGGCGATTGTGATCCTGTCCCGGGGAAAGTGCGGCCTCTCTACCTGCACCACTCACTACCTGGTGACCATGGCAGCGGCCGATCTAATGACCATTATCACCGAGGTCATTTTGGTTCGAATAAGATTCTATTACTTCCCGTGGATTTTTCTGAGCATCACCCCTGTGTGCAGTGTTATCGATGTACTGAGCAACACAGCCACACAATGTTCTGTCTGGTTCACCGTTACTTTTACCTTTGATCGGTTTGTCGCCATTTGCTGCCAGAAACTGAAAACAAGATATTACACCGGGAAAACTGCGGCTGTGGTTCTAACAGCAACCGGCGTACTGTCCTGTCTGAGAAACGTTCCTCGATACTTCACGCGGGAACCCGCAATAATGATCAATAATGTACCGTGGTTCTGCATTATCATGGACAATTATTTCATTGAACCCGGATGGTTAGTGTATGACTGGCTCGATACGGTTTTAACTCTGTTCCTCCCTTTCGCTGTGATCCTGCTGCTCAACGCTCTGACAGTCAGGCACATTTTAGTGGCCAGTCGAGTCCGTAAGGGGCTGAAGGGTCAGAACAAGGGAGAGAACCGCAGTGACCCGGAGATGGAGAGCAGGAGGAGGTCTGTGATTTTACTCTTCACCCTCTCCGGCAGCTTCATCCTCCTGTGGATGACAATGGTTGTAAATTTCATATATTATCAGGTCACGGGAACAGGATTCGATTTCAATGATTCTGAATGGATCTTTCACTACCTCGGGTATTTCCTGATGAATTTTAGCTGCTGCACGAACACATTTATTTACGCGGTGACTCAGTCGAAATTCAGGGAGCAGGCGATCAGCGCGGTGAAATATCCCGTCACTTCGATGCTTCAGTTGATTAACGGCGCCGCATCCTGAGTAGTCGCCAGAGGCGGCGGCAGAGTCTCCAGTCCGGGCTCCAGCTCCTCAGATTCACCGCCTGATCTCCCAGGTGTTATTCCCGGGCGGATTGTCCCATCGACCGGAAGTCTGGGACGTTAAGATAGTGTGTGAGTCGGGAGTGGAAAAGCACCGTTCAAGAGAATCTGAACCTTATTTTTCCCGCCAGATGCCAGTCTACTTCGGAATGCCGCCCGCACATCCGTCTGCGGATATGTCCATCTGTTCCCATTCCGCTCACCAACTTCACTGTCAGACATTCCCACAAGACCGCGCGGGACGAGTCTGTTGCTCATTTAATAACCCAATGTGAATCACACCAGTCTCCACCATCTCGTTTAATGATTGGCAAAATTAAGGCACTAAAACTTAAAGGCGCATTCCCGTTATCAACTGGACGGGACTGGGGTGTAGAGAACTGGGAAATAATAGAGAACTGCTTCTGTCTTCTAATGAAAGCTAAATTACCCCCAACAAATCCTATCGATTAAACGTAATGAAACACAATACTATTAATTAAATTAAAGTCACACCCATGACTTAAGAGGCGGTTAAATGAAATCAGGTAAGGCCCCCAAAATTGCAATAAAGCCTGTATGATTTCTTTCCTGATATGCTTCACCCTGAAATGGCTTGTGTTCATAATGAAAAAGTCTACACAATCCAGAAATATGTTTTGGAACATGACAAAAGGAATAATTAAGCTTAGTAAATCATGGCGATATAATTCCTTCGCTTCTTGCTTCTCCCATAAACCCAGCACTTTCATGTTCCCACTCTAGTTCATGTCAATATAATTCCGTCCGTTCTTGTTTTACCCCTTTCTCCCCATACACCCAACACGTTTAAGTATTCTGTAAAGGTGTACCCATTTTCCCATCAGTCTTTCCATCAGCTCCTAATTCTCAACATACATAACTCTGAACTTCTGAATTGTTAAATGAAGGGACTTTATCCACAGTTAAACTTTTGTAACTCACAGTCAACCCACTCATTCCCCTCAATACACCTGTGTTCAGGGACCTACAAGACAAAAATATATAAACAAGTACTTGAATATGAATTAATGCCTCGTGAGTTTAAGTTTACCAGTCACAGACGTGTTAAACTTTTTGAAGGCCTCTGGATAAGACACGTTCTTTAACCTGTTGAACTGCAACTGCCTCTGTTTTCATTAGGCAACATTTTCACATTTTCACTTCTCCCTATGACTGACGTTCACATTAACTAATCTTCTCAATTAACCGATAGGCATCTCAGCCAGTGACAGCAGGGGACAGAGGTCGGTCTGAGCTACGATAGGCCGGGTGGAAATCTGCCCCATGCTCCGCCCTTCTTCTTCTGCTCCATCGCCGTTGCGGAGTTCAGAGAGTAGCTGCTGTCGGAGTGTCCGTCCTCGGCTTTCACAAAGACGAGCGTGGTTCCCCTTCGACGCCTCGGTGGGTCTATTCCAGCGATGTTTGTGGTGGCGGAATAAAAGTGTTTTGCTAGTTGTTTCTTTTTTACACAGCATTAGTGTGGAGAAAAGTTAAAAAATACACTAAATTTAAAAATACATAAATAGAGCAAGAATGAATTCATCAGTTATTGTTCCCCGTTTCAACTTAAATATATGCTCTCGGGAATTAGACATTTCCTCCTTGGGCAAAATACAGGTTGTCCGCTCTGTCTGTGTCTCCCACAGTCCGATAAACGTCTGCCAGACCTCCCTCAGCGTCCACCGCTCCAGAGAAAATCAGCCTAAACTGTCCAATCTCTCCTTATCCAGGCTGCAACCCGGTAAACCTTTTCTACTCACCGTCTACAACCTTCACATTCTTCCGATGATAGAATTGCAACTCCTCAGATGCAATGAAACTAGAGATTTATGAACCTGTAACATACCTACCTGACACCGAAACTCAGTGCCTCGACTATTGAAGACAAACAGGCCGGACATCGCCTTTACCACACCATCACCCTGCGCAGCCGTTTTCAGGGTGTTACACATAGGGATCCTCCATATCCTGGTGAATTTCCTCTGGAGTCATCTGTAGAATATATCCTTTGTATAGAATGCTAAACAGAACTGAATGCAATATTTAAAGAAACATACCAATTCAGGCACCATCTATGGAGAGGCATAGAGCTGACGTTTCGAATTAGACACTTGACTTTCAGCATTAACACTGGCAGTTCCTTGCCGACTTGGTGCCCAACAAAATAGTCCCGTCTGCTGCGTGTATCCCATCTCCTCTGGGCATGAATTAGCTTGAATAGTCACATGAGCACAGGAGCTGAAGGATACTTTTCCCGCTGTAAGAGTCTTTGACTTAATCTTTCTTATTTCGTAATTAACTACAATGTATTTTAACTTTGTATAATTACAAAGGATGGTTTAATAACGGGAAACGTTTGGTTTATTAACGGGAAATAAAGTGGGCAATTTCCTCAGAACCTTTTGGGATATACTGCAGATTATTGAGAGCCAAAAGTAAGATCGCAGAAAAGTGATTATAAATGTTGTAAGTAGGGGGTAGATCATCCTGGAAAATATAAACTCACGCAGTGGTAGGAAAGTTTTTGGAAACGATTCTTATGGATAGGATATAGAGTTACGTAACACCACCTGGATAAACAGACCAAGAGTCTCTTCCAATCTGTGATGACCTGTTTTCTGGCCGAGTCCTTTCGACCTGCACCAGGACCATATTCGTTCATACTCCTCCCGTCCATGTACCTATCCAAATGTTTTCACCACTTTCTCTGGCCAATCCACACTCACACTGCTTTCTGAATTAGGATAGCATCTCATCTTCCCCTTCAGCAACACACCTTTTACACTTAACTTATGAACTCTTGTTCTGGTCTCGCCCAAGCTGAGGTGGCAAAACCATTTGAATCATTCTCTCCAACTCAGGTCCTCAAATCCTGGGAAAATCATTATAAATGTTATCTGTAATCTTTCAAGCTTCTTGATATCTTGCCCATGGATAGGTGGCCCAAACTGCACACAATACTGCAGGATTGTCCTCACTACCGTCCTTTACAACCTCAACATAGCATTCCAATTCGTGTTAACAGTACTTTTATTTATGAATGCCAATGTGCCAAAAACTCTGTTCATGACTCTTCCTTGAGGTATGGGACTATATTCGCAGATCCACCTGTTCTCCACAGGCGACAATCCCCCACCAGTCATTGTGTTAGTTCTACCTGGTTATTCCTGACTAAGTGCAACACCTCACACTGGTCCAAATTATATGCCAGCTGCAAAATCTTCAGCCCATTTATCTAGCGACTACAGTGCCCACTGACGTCACACTCTGTTCTCTGTCTCGGAACAGTTTATCAAGCTGACCAGTCGGAAACTGGTTTAACATTTTATAAGGCCTCTGGAAATGACACGCAACTGTACTTCAGAGTGTTGAACTGCATCTGCCTCTATTTTCTCAAGGCGACATAGATACTATTTTCACATCTCCACCTCTCTCGTGAGTTACGGTCAGATGAAATATTTGAACGACAGGCAGCTCAGCCAGTGAGAGCAGGGGACAGCGGTGGGTCTGACCTACGATAAGCCGGGTGGAAATCTGTGCCATATTTAGCCCCTCCTCTTCCACTCCATTACCTTTCCGGACTGCAGCGAGTTGCTGCTATCGGTGGTTTTAAGAAAAGATACAAAATTACACCGAATTACAAAATACGTAAGTAGTGCAAAAATGACTCATCAGTTAGGGTTCTAGATTTTACCTTAAGTACATGCGCTCTGGGATTAGACTTTTCCTCCTTAGTGACGAAGATACATGTTGTCCACTCTGTCTGTGCTTCTCATATTCCAATAAACCTCTGCCAGACACCCCTCAGGCGCTGCAGCTCCAGGGAAAATATCCTTAGATTTTCCAAACTGTCCTTATCTACTCAGAATCCTGGCAAACCTCTCTACCCACCGTCCAAAACCTCCATATTTTCCTATAATAGAATCGCAGCACTTGAGATGGGATTAAACTGGAGATTTATAAAACTGCAAAATGTAGTATCTACCTGACAGTGGAACCCAGTGCCTCGACTACTAAAGACAGGCAGTCCCGACACCGCCTTTACCACCCACCCTGAGTAGCCACTTTCAGGGAGTTATACACTGGGATCCGCCACAATCCCGCTTGATGTCCTGCGGAGTCCTACAGCACAAACTATCCTTTGTATAAAATGCTAACGGGAACTGAATGCAGTATTTCAGGAAACATACCAGGTCAGACACCATCTAATGAGCCGATGTTTCGGATGAAACCCTTCACTTTCAATATTGCCACCGGCACTTTGCAGGCCGAACTTGGTGCCCACCAAGACAGACCAGGAATCACCATTGCAAACTTCTGTCTGTATTTTTCAAACTTCCTGATATTTTTCCAGCGTTCCCAGATTCCTCTGCTCTCTGCAGGCCACATTCTCCTACCATTCACCCTACATTGGTTGTTCCTGGCAAAGTGCAACACCCTCACACTGGTCCACATGTCATTGCAGCTGCAAAATCTTCAGCCGATTTACCCAGCTGCTACAGACATCCTCAACTTTCGATAATCTACTTCGCTGTCCACTCGCGCTCTGAATCTAGGTGTCATCTGTAAATCCAGTTTACCTTATTACCACTGAAATCCAAATACTTAAAGTGGCATGCAAAGGTTTGGGCACCCCTGGTCAAAATTTCTGTTACTGTGAATCGCTTGGTGAGTAGAAGATGAACTGGTCTCCGAAAGTCATACGGTTAAATACGAAACATTCTTTTCAACATTTTAAGCAAGATTAGTGTATTATTTCTGTTTTGTACAGTTTTAGAGTGAAGAAAAGGAAAGGAGAACCACGCAAAAGTTTGGGCATCCCAAAAGAATTAAGCTCTCAGATAACTTTTACCAAGGTGTCAGACCTTAATTAGCTGTTACGATGTGGCAACAATGAATATAGAACTGAGACAGGCTTTTTTAAATCATCAAATAAATCTTTTATTAAACACTGCTCAAGAAAACATAAAAGTAAACAAACGACTTACTTAACCGGAAGTGGACTGCTATACGGCAGCTCGAACAGTTCTTATAACGAGAAGCACGAACTCAGTTCTTTAAAGTAGTAAATGCAAAAGTCCAATTGATTTACACAGTCAATTAGGAGAGACTTTCCTTGAAGTACTAAATTATCCTACGACGTGACGTTACTGCCGATCCCAAGTGAAAAATGCCTTGCCCGAAGGATTTACGATGAAGGAAATAAAACGGCTTAAAGGCTCTGACCTTTCCTTGGAGAAACCCTGCTCCAGTCCTTTTTGCTCTTCAGCAGGGACTACCTTGGATTGCAGGTTACTGATTCCTTCCGAATGAAGATTAAATAAGGTCGAACCTGTTGTACCGCCGACAACAACAACTTGTCTCCATCCTTCAGCTTCCCAAATGTAGATAATTCTTCACTCTCCGACTGGAGTTTAACCAGCAGTGATTTTCAGAACTGCCGGCATAACTTTTCTTACAGTAGAAATGAAAACTCCACTTTCAAAACGAAACTGAGGCATAAAATCAAATGCGCAGCAGAACGAAGTCACTGACGAAGTCACCCTCTCCAAAATGTCAGCATCCTTCCAAAAGTAGAATGACCAGAACTGTATGAAATACTCCAGATGTGGCCGAGCCAGAATTTTAAAAAGTTGCAGTTTAATCTCCTGACTTTTCACCTCAACGCCCTTCACCGTGCCTCTGTCAGGATCAAGCGTCAAGCTGACGGCCATCGCTCCAAGGCCCCACATTACCGACAGAGACAGCGTGTGTGGTTTTCAACTTCAGACCTACCCCACAAGGTGGATTCCCACAAATTCCCGCTTCATCGGCCTCTTTGCCATTGTTCAAGTCATCAGCCATGCTGCAGTCCGTCTCAAACTCCCCTCCACTCTCCGCCGCATTCATCTCACCTTCCATGTCTCCCGCATAAGGCGTATTATAGGTCACCACTGTGTCTTGTCCCAAAACCTCCCACCCTCCAGGTTCATCGATGGGTCAGAGGTGTTCACGGTGCGTCGGCTGCTGGACGTTCGTCACCAGAGGCGTGGCCTCCAGTACCTTGTGGACTAGGAGGGCTACGGACCTGAGGAGAGGTGCTGGGTCCCAACCCGTAATATCCTGGAGGCCTGGCTCATGAGGGACTTTCATCGCCAGCACCCAGCTCTACCCGCCGTGGACTTTTTCTCTGTCCAGTGCTACAGACGATGAGATGTTGAGATTACACATGCCTGAGGTTTTTAATATCATTTAGCGACTCAACAGAGACAGATTTCAACAGATTTAAAAGTAAAGATTTTTAATTTACACAGCAGGTGCAATCCTCGCTGTGACAGATTCAGAATAAACTGATGAATTTATATTTAGACAATTTGTGGGAGATAGTTTGTCCCAAAAATGGTGACTGAACCTTCCGAGGTGTCATGTCAGTTAACGGTGCTTCCACTGTACATATGCACCATTTGTCAGACACAGAGTATGGAAGTAAATTATGGCATAGTAGCTTGTGAAACTGCATTGAATCACCGACTCTTACCAAGAGCATAAACTCTTGATGAAGGTTATGTTTAGGGGAATCTCCTGAGGGGGTTTCCAAAATAATGTCCGTCTGTGTTGATGAATAAACACTTTCCTATCCATGAAACGCTCAACGACTTCAGCGACTCAGTCATACTCAGAACATTTGGGGGCTCGTCCAGGACCCGCCCCTAACCCTGACATATCGCCATCAAACTCACCAGTCTAGTGTGGGGGAGCATGTTTTAATTATAGCACCCTGTTTGTGTCAAAAAAACACGGCAGAAAGCCGAAGGGGCGGTAAGAAAGTCTGTCCACACTCTTGTACTTATTCAACATTGGAAATAGTGTCTCTGTCCAGTGATTTGTCCCCGTCTACAACAGGCGATCTCTCCGAATGAAATGTTGAGGTAGCACATGCCTGGCGGGGACAGATTTCAATGATTTAAAAATAATTTAAAAAATTATTTACAAACCAATTGCGTCAAGCAGGTGCAAACCCTGGACCACTTTTGGGAGATATTTGTCCCAACAAAGGGGACTGAACGTTTCGAGTTGCCTTATCAATTAAATGTACTTCCACTGCATATATGTACTTCAATGGAGCTGTTTTTCAGACACAGAATATTGATATAATTTGTGTCATTCTACCTTGAAATTGAACTGATTCATCGACCGTTACCATTCTCGTCAGGAGTATAAACTCTGGATGCAAGTTATGTTTCGGGAACTCTACCGAGGGGGTTTCCAAAACAAAACGTCTGTTTGTGGTGATGATAAAACACTCCCCTATCCATGAAACCCTCCAACGACATCAGTGACTCAGTCAGTCAGAATATTTCAGGGTTCGGCCAGGACGCATCCCTAACCCTAACACATGGCCATCAAATTCAACAGTCCAGTGGGGGGAGTATGTTTTAATCATGGCATCCTGTGTGTGTCAAAATACATGGCTGAGAGCCGGAGTGGCGGATAAGACGGTGTGTGAGTGTGTGTGTGTGTGTGTGTGTGTGTGTGTGTGTGTGTGTGTGTGTGTGTGTGTGTGTGTGTGTGTGTGTGTATGTGTGTGTGTGTGTGTGTGTGTGTGTGTGTATGTGTGTGTGTGTGTGTGTGTGTGTGTGTTGCATGTTCAAGAACCAATAAGTAATCAAGAAAAGAGCTCAAATTTCAAATTTCATTTATTATTATTTTATGTACGAATGAAACTGCCTTGAGACTCGTCACCTGGCCAGATCAGCAGACACCCCCACATGCACAGAGCAAGAATGATTTCAAATAGTTCACAAATCGGCTGTCTACATTTAACAAAAGCAAGAACAGAAGTCAAAGTTCATATTGCATTTATTATTGAAGTCTGTTTCAACGGAGCAACTTTGAGAACCTGACTCAACAGAGACAGATTTCAACAGATTTAAAAGTAAAGATTTTTAATTAACACAGCAGGTGCAATCCTCGCTGTAACAGATTCAGAATAACCATATAACCATATAACAATCACAGCACGGAAACAGGCCATTCCGGCCCTCCTAGTCCGTGCCGAACTCTTAATCTCACCTAGTCCCACCTAACCGCACTCACCCCATAACCCTCCACTCCTTTCCTGTTCATATACCTATCCAATTTTACCTTAAATGACACAACTGAACTGGCCTCTACTACTTCTACAGGAAGCTCATTCCACACAGCTATCACTCTCTGAGTAAAGAAATACCCCATCGTGTTTCCCTTAAACTTTTGCCCCCTAACTCTCAAATCATGTCCTCTCGTTTGAATCTCCCCTACTCTCAATGGAAACAGCCTATTCACATCCACTCTATCTATCACTCTCAAAACTTTAAATACCTCGATCAAATCCCCCCTCAAACTTCTACGCTCCAATGAATAGAGACCTAACTTGTTCAACCTTTCTCTGTAACTTAAGTGCTAAAACCCAGGTAACATCCTAGTAAATCGTCTCTGCACTCTCTCTAATTTATTGATATCTTTCCTATACTTCGGTGACCAGAACTGTACACAATATTCCAAATTTGGCCTTACCAATGCCTTGTACAATTTTAACATTACATCCCAACTTCTGTACTCAATGTTCTGATTTATAAAGTCCAGCGTTCCAAAATCCTTCTTCACTACCCTATCTACATGAGACTCCACCTTCAGGGAACTATGCACTGTTATTCCTAGATCTCTCTGTTCCACTGCATTCCTCAATGCCCTACCATTTACCCTGTATGTTCTATTTGGATTATTCCTGCCAAAATGTAGAACGTCACACTTCTCAGCATTAAACTCCATCTGCCAACGTTCAGCCCATTCTTCTAACCGGCATAAATCTCCCTGCAAGCTTTGAAAACCCACCTCATTATCCACAACACCACCTACCTTAGTTTCATCGGCATACTTACTAATCCAATTTACCACGCCATCATCCAGATCATTTATGTATATTACAAACAACATTGGGTCCAAAACAGATCCCTGAGGCACCCCGCTAGTCACCGGCCTCCATCCCGATAAACAATTATCCACCACTACTCTCTGGCATCTCCCATCTAGCCACTGTTGAATTCAATAAACTGATGAATTTATATTTAGACCATTTGTGGGAGTTAGTTTGTCCCAAAAATGGTGACTGAACCTTCCGAGGTGTCTTCTCAGCTAAAGATGCTTCCACTGTACATATGCACCATTTCTCAGACACAGAATATGGAAGTAAATTATGGCATAGTAGCTTGTGAAACTGTATTGAATCACCAACTCTTACCAAGAGCATAAACTCTTGATGAAGGTTATGTTTAGGGGACTCTACTGAGGGGGTTTCCAAAATAATGTCTGTCTGTGGTGATGAATAAACACTTTCCTATCAATGAAACGCTCAACGACTTCAGCGACTCAGTCATACTCAGAACATTTGGGGGCTCGTCCAGGACCCACACAGAACACAGACATAACGCGATCAAACTCACTAGTCCAGTGTGGGGGAACGTTTTAATCATAGAACCCTGTATGTGTCAAAGAACACGGCTGAAAGTCGGAAAGGCGGTAAGAATGTGTGTGTGTGTGTGTGTGTGTGTGTGTGTGTGTGTGTGTGTGTGTGTGTGTGTGTGTGCGTGTGTGTGCGTGTGTGTTTAGACCCATTGTCTCTGCCTGACTTTGGATGACTATACACTTGTCTGTCTCTATTTCAGTTTATCCCCCTTGATTCATGCCCCTAATTTAATGACCCAAGTAATTTGAGACAGTAAGGAGGTATGGGATGCAAGGGTACGTTGCTTTGTGGATCCAGAATAGGCAAAGAGTGGTTGGAGACGGGTCATATTCTGCATGGACGCCGGTGACCAGTGCTGTGCCTCAGGAATCTGTTATAAGACCATAAGACCAAAAGATTTAGGAGCAGATTTAGGCCGTTCTGCCCAATAATCAAGAGGGCAGAATCCAAATATCATTTATTATTATTTTATGTACAAATGAAATAACCTTGAGACTCGTCACCTGTCCAGATCAGCAGACACCCCCACATGCACAGTTGAAGAATAATTTCAAATAGTTCACAAATCGGCTGACTGCATTTAACAAAAGCGAGAACAGAAGTCAAAGTTCATATTGCATTTATTATTGAAGTCTGTATAAACGGAACAACTTTGAGATTCGATACTCCTCGAAATCCAACGGTTCCCACAAGTCAGTGTGCACCCCCGAATCCGCCAACACTCCCAACTCTGTGCAAATCACTGTGAGCCCACAAATCTGTGCTCACCGGTAAACGCGCATTCAACTCTTAAATCAGTGTGCATCCCTAAAGCAACGGACACCTCAAAATCCCTGCGCATCCACCCATTCGCTTCCGTACCCCTAAATCTTAGCACATCCGTAAAGCAAGATCAGCCGCCGAATCACTCCTGCCTCCCCAGGTCTCCAATGTGTCCCGTTCCCAGTTCATTCAATATTCGATAGCTTTCAAACTGATTTCTCCCCCATTTTCCGCCCAGAATCTCAAAGGTTCACTCTTTCATTCCCTGTTCAACCTCCTCAGAGTTAAGCCCATGATATTGCTGTATCCCTTGCAAGCAATGCAATGCTGTATAGTTCTCTGAACCAGTGTACACACATCCCTCTGTTGTTCCAGCCAAGTGTGCTCAGTCGCCAAGCCGTCACGACAAAGCGCCAGCGTTGTCTGCTAGCTACCCTCTGACACAAAGAAACACACGGGAACTCATATAAACACGCATAGATGCAGAGATACAAAGATACATTAATAATGATCACGTTATAAACTTTGAACTTTTAAAGATGGAGGCAGCTATTTCGCGATCTGTTTGAAATGAGTTTTGCTCTCGGAAAATCTAATATGTCTGTGTCGATGTCAGCGGGTTTGAGGGGAACACTTGGGAATGGGGCTGTACATTGATTTGCTGATGAACAGACATTTCAGGGTATGTTGGCGAATACGGGTACGCACACTGATTTCGGAGAGTCAGTTAATTTCGGGGTGCATGCTGATTTGAGGGTTGAATGATGTCGGGATGTTGGGGGTGTTGGCGGATTCGGGGATGAGCACTGGCTTGGGGGAGCTGGTGGATTTGGAGGTTGTCAGAACTCAGGGTTGTTCCGTTTTTAATGCAATAATAATTAATTCAATATGAACTTTGACCTCTGTTCTTTTTTCATGGAGGTAGCTATTTTGTGAACTGTTTGAAATGATTCTTTCTCCGGGATAACCTAATGTGCATGCAGGGGTGTCTGCCGAAATGGAGCTGTGACGAGTCTCAAGGTTGTTTTATTTCTCCATACATTAATAATAAATGCAATTTGAAATCGGCCCTCTGTTCTTGCTTTGTTACATTTCAGCAGCCATTTTGTGAAGCGTTTGAAATGAGAGTTCGAGAACATCTGCATTGCGGAGACAGATGGGAAGGGGCTGAACCAAGGGGGATAAACTGAATTGGAGGTGTACGGGCACGTGTATAGTCAGGCAGGGTCAAGCAGAGACACTGACGCACACTAACGTTCATAGACAGACAGACAGACAGACACACACACACACACACACACACACACACACACACACACACACACACACACGCACGCACGCACGCACGCACGCACGCACGCACGCAAGCACACACACACACACAGTTCCTAATCCGCCTCTCCAGCTCTCAGCGTGTTCTTTGATACATACGGAGTGACATGATTAAAACATACCCCTCCCCCCACTAGACTGCTCAATTTCATGGCATGTGTTCGGGTTGGGGATTGGTCCTGGATGAGCCCCCAAATGCTCTGTGCGTGACTAAGTCACTGAAGCAATTGGAGGATTTAGTGGGTATGAAATTGTGTTTATTCATCAACACAAACAGACATTTTCTTCGAGGCCTCTCAGTAGAGTCCTGCAAACACAAACTAAATCAAGAGTTTATACTCTTGAGGAGAATGGTAATAGTAGGTGATTCTGAACAATTTCACAGGCACAGTGACATAATTTACTTCAATATTCTCTGTCCAACAACTGGTTCCTTTGAAGTACATATTTACAGTGGAAGCACATTTAATTGAAAAGACACCTCGGACGGTTCAGTTACCTTTGTTGTCGCAAACTAACTCCCACAAATGGTCTAAATATTATTCAATGATTTAATCACAATCTGTCATCGCAGGGATTGTACTTGTCTGACGTAATTGGTTTGTAAATAATTTAAAAACCTTTATTTTAAATCTGTTGAAATCTGTCCCTGTGGAATTGCTAAATGGCTTTAAAAACCACAGGCATGTGCTGCCTTAACATTTCATTCCGAGAGATCGCCTGTCGCACAAAGACACAAATCACTGGCCAGAGAAAATGTCTGCAATGTTGGATAGGTACATCAGTCTGGAGAAAATATTGTACATCTTCATTGCCGTCATTGGAGTTCCTGGTGAGTGAGCAGAGCATTTCAAGTTCGTTATTTCTGTGTGTTAACCGGTGTGAACCTGTTGAAGATAATGTTACAAGCTTACAACCTGATCATCATTGCACAAATATCCATCAGAGTTATCGATCCTGTCAATTTCACATTCTAAATTTTCATATTTAATAACAAGTGTCTATGTTTCTCCTCTAACTCACGGAATCAAATAGAACGCTGTTCTTGCCTTGAATGACTCCTTGTCCAGAGATGTCCCAGTGCTGGGGTCAGGGATCTCTCCGGGAAGTTGTGACTGGGAGATGTTTGCATTCTGAAGTACATTTTTCCTGAGTTATTGATCAGAGGGAAACCCTAGTCCTGTGCTTCACGTCTCCATGTGGAGTCTGTCCCTGTCGGATCGCACTGTCTGCTGGTCAATTATCGGGTCTGATCACCTGAACCAGTGTTCACGGATCTGCTGCCGTGTGTTATCGAATTAAACTGCGCTGCAGAATTAATCCATTAACGGAGCAACTTAGCCACAGGTCACTAAGTGGTTCCTTCTTTCCCTCTGAAAACCGTCATAAATCGGGGCAGCGCTTCGACCTGAAGTAGGGTCTCGACCTGAAACGAAAGATAATTCGATTCCATGGATGCTGCCTGACCTGCTGAGTTCCTCCAGTTTTGTGTGTGTTGCTCCTCTCTGTATCCCTTCTCGGCCTCATCAGATGCTGATTTTCCAGAGTCCTGGTCAGTCACAGTTAATTCAGTGAAACCGGCCCCATCAGCGACTGGAAAAGGGGATCGGCACCGATCGGTGTTGTTAATGCAGATCGTTTTTATCGCCAACGATTCCCCACACATCGTCTTATCTCCACACTGAAGAAGACAGGTCAGAGACAGTGCGACCCAGCGCTGGTGTTAGATCAGCAGCCGTTTTTAGATTCTAGCACTGTCTAAATCCAGATCAGCTGTTAGTTCACGCACAATGTTTTCAGTAATGCCCAGTGTCTGTTTCCACTCTCCAGTGAATATAGTGGCGATCGTGATCCTGTCTCGGGGAAAGTGCGGCCTCTCTACCTGCACCACTCGCTACCTGGTGGCCATGGCAGCGGCGGATCTACTGACCGTTGTCACCGGCGTCATTTTGACTCGAATCAGAGTGTACCACTTCCCGTGGAGTTTTCTGAGCATCACCCCTGTGTGCAGTGTTATCGATGTACTGAGGTTCACAGCCACAGACTGTTCTATCTGGTTCACCGTCGCTTTCACCTTTGACCGGTTTGTCGCCATTTGCTGCCAGAGACTGAAAACAAAATTTTGCACCAGGAAAACTGCGGCTGTGGTTCTGACAACAACCGGCGTACCAGCGTGTCTGAGAAGCATTCCCCGCTACTTTGTACGGGAACCCAGTGTGATCATCGACGATGTGCCGTGGCTGTGTATTACCAAGGACAATTATTTCACTGACCCCGGATGGGTAGGTTATGACTGGCTGGATACGGTTTTAACTCCGTTCCTCCCTTTCACGGGGATCCTGCTGCTCAACGCTCTGACAGTCAGGCACATTTTAGTGTCCAGTCGGGTCCGTAAGGGGCTGAAGGGTCAGAGCAAGGGGGAGAACCGCAGTGACCCTGAGATGGAGAGCAGGCGGAGGTCTGTGATTTTACTCTTCACCCTCTCCGGCAGCTTCATCCTCCTGTGTATGACATATGTTGTAAATTTCATATATTATCAGGTCGCAGGGAAAGGAAACGATTTCAATGACTCTGAATGGATCTTTCACTACGTCGGGATTTTCCTGCTGAATTTCAGCTGCTGCACGAACACATTTATTTACGCGGTGACTCAGTCGAAATTCAGGGAGCAGGTGATCAGCGCGGTGAAATATCCCGTCACTTCGATGCTTCAGTTCATTAATAAAGCCGCGACCTGAGTAGTCGCCAGAGGCGCACATTCGTCTGCGGATATGTCCATCTATTCCCATTCACTGTCAGACATTCCCATAAGACGGCGGGGAACGACTCAGATGCTAGTTTACTAACCCAATGTGTATCACACCAGTCTCCGCTATCTTGTTTAATGATTGGCCAAGTTAAGAAATTAAGTCAGGCTTTGAATAAACGGCGGTTGAAACTCCAACTTAAAGGCGCATTCCCGCTGTCAGCGGTGGCGTAGACAATTGGGAAATAAAATCCTCACTGTTTCTGTCTTCTAGTGAAAGCTAAATTACCCCAACAAATCCTATCGATTATACGCAATGAAGCACAATACTGCGAATTTAGTTAAATTCACTCCCATGACTTAAGAAAGCGGTTAAATGGAATCAATCAAGGCCCCCCAAAATTAAAATCAAGCCTGTATGATATGCTTCACGCTAAAATGTTCAATTGTTTCATAATAAAAAAAAAACACGCGATCCGGAAGCATATTTTGCAACATGACAAAAGGAATAATTAAGCATAGTAAGTCATGGCGATATAATTCCTTCCCTTCTTGTTTCTCCCATAAACCCTGCACTTGTATGTTCCCATTCCAGTTCATGCCAATATAGTTCCACCCCTTCTTGTTTTACCACTTTTTCCCCATACACCCAACACGTTTATATATTCTCTGAAGGTGTATCCATTTTCCTATCAGTCTTTCCATAAGCTCCTAATTTTCAACATACAAAATTCTGAACTTCTGATTTGTTAAGTGAAGGATCTTTATCCACAGTTGAACTTTTGCAACTTACAGTCAACCCACTCATTCCTGTCAATACCTCTGTGTGCAGGGACCTGGAAGAAGAAAATGTATAAACAAGTACTTGAATATGAATTAATGCCTGGTGAGTTTCCAAACAGTAAATTTGACCAACTGCTAAAATAACGTTTTTAAGAGTCATCAAAACAGGAATGTAATCTGAACGTTGCGTGGGAAGAAATTTCTTCACCCACCTTAAGCCTAAAATGATGGCAACCAATTGTGCTCTATATACTGGTAAATGGTTGCAAAATAATTTCTCCATCATTGTCTATACTTCAGGGACAAAAATGGGCTACGCCGGCATTCCCAGTTAAATTATCTTTTGTTCCATCTGCAAAAATGCTTAAAACCTTGACACGATTAGTAACGATTGGCGGTTAACATATCATAATAATTTTCCTTAATATACTGATGAGACAACAGATTCTCCGGCAGAAAAGAATATTTACATGCTATTAAACTGTTCAAGCTAAAATCGACTAATGTGATTGTGAAAAGAAAACAAAGTAGAGTTACTGAGAACGCGACACTGGGACATATTGCATAATCCAACAAGCCCATACTCCAAGCGTGATAAGAGCCCAGATATCCAAAACAGAAAACACCCTTCCAGAGTGTTCCCACCCGTCCTCTAACACACTTTCAGCAGCATGATAAGGTCTCTGCCCCCTAAAATTAATCGGGTATGTTAATATCAAGTTCACCTGCCGCAATTGTGAGGGTAATAATCCCATTTCAACCAGTAAAACTGAAAAATGGGTCGACTTTACTGCATATCAACACAATCTTAAAGTCTATGCTTGCATCACATCCAAGCATTTTAAAGCTGAAGATGAAGCTGATACATAAGCCACACAGACAGTATCGAGAACAGATTTAATTAAACAATTCTAAATGATTTTTGTCTAGCACCCAAGAATATCCACATGGACAGCTGAGAATATTTAATGTTCCTTTTTATTTATCAGTTATTATAACGATGTAGCTCTTCCATGCCAGCTTATTATCCACCCATATGCCTGAAAATCTTTGTACTGGCACGTCTTGAAGAGTTTGATCGTATAAATGCAAATCATCTGCAGATCAATTAAGCTTATTTGTAAAACACATAACTTATGTTTAGCTACTGAAAGCTTACATCGTCATCTATTTCCCTTTTGTTCAAACAAATTAATAGATAATTGCAACTCCATACACTAAAATTCAAATTTCTACCTCTTATCCTGAAAGCTCCTTCATCTGTACATAGTAATTTACCGACGCTATCTCTGCAAATATCATTAATCATATTATTAAATAATAAAGGGTTACAAATACTGTCTTGTACGCTCCCATTCGCTATCTCATACACACCAGGATATATCTTTCTCACCCTTACTTGCAGGGACATTCCAAAGGACAAACAAAAATCAGAAAAAATGCTGCAATCTCCCCTCTCCCAAAAGTCCTTCCTTCCATAAATATTACATGCCTTTTCAATATCAAAAGTACTATCATTGCAACAATTTATTTTAACTGAGCTTTCGGAATATTGTATTCCAGAAAATAAAACTGAATCCAACGTCATTCTCCCCTTCCAAAATATACTCTGATAAAACGATACCTTGTTTCCCTCTTCAAAAGTATAATTCAACCGTTCCAGTACTATACATCCATAAATTTACATAAATGAGAGGTTAACCATATTCGTCCATAACTGGAAGGATCAGACTGGGAGCTCCGGGTTTAGAATAGGCAATACTACTGTCATTTTCCACAAGTAGTACAAATTAACCACTTTAATACCCCACCTGTTGAATGATGTATTTCTACTACAAATGCCACATACGTTTAACTCACATTCACAACTATATACCCTACCCTTTTCCTTATGAAACTGTTAACACCAGTTACACCAAGATGTCTTTCTGCAGCTCTCACAATAATTTTAATTTCCTCAGTCGGACGAGGTATTTGATCAGTACAATTCACCACATCCGTTATAAACATCACAAGCTTCATTTCGTCCAGCAATAAAGTATCTTTATTGAGAGAACTGTGAAGACGACACATATTCACTGACTTCACTGTCTGTTCTCTGTTTGGGAAAAGTTATCAAGTTTACCAGTGACAGACGTTTTAAACTTTTTGAAGGCCTCTGGATAAGACACGTACAACTGTACTTTAATCGGTTGAACTGAAACTGCCTGTTTTCATAAAGCAACATAGATACCATGTTCACATTTGCACCTCTCCCCATGACTGATTTTCACATCAACTAATCTTCTCAATTAACCGATAGGCACCTCAGCCAGTGACAGCAGGGGACAGAGGTCCGTCTGAGCTACGATAGGCCAGGTGCAAATCTGCCCCATGCTCAGCCCCTCTTCTTCTGCTCCATCGCCGTTGCGGAGTTCAGAGAGTAGCTGCTGTCGGAGTCTCCGTCCTCGGCTTTCACAAAGACTGGCGTGGTTCCCCTTCGACGCCTCGGTGGGTCCGTTCCGGCGATGTTTGTGGTGGCGGAGCAAAAGTGTTTTGCCAGTTGTTTCTTTTTTGCACAACATCAGTGTAGAGAAAAGATTAAAAATACACTAAATTTCAAAATACATAAATATTGCAAGAATGGATTCATCAGTTAATGTTCCCCGTTTCAGCTTAAATATTTGCTCTCGGGAATTAGACATTTCCTCCTTGGGCAAAATACAGGTTGTCCACTCTGTCTGTGCCTCTCACATTCCTATAAACGTCTGCCAGACCTCCCTCAGCGTCCACCTCTCCGGAGAAAATCAGCCTAAACTGTCCAATCTCTCCTTATCCAGGCTGCAACCCGGTAAAACTTTTCTACTCCCCGTCTAAAACCTTCACATTTTCCGATGATAGAATTGCAACACCTCAGATGCAATGAAACTAGAGATTTATGAACCTGTAACATACCTACCTGACACCGAAACTCAGTGCCTCGACTACTGAAGACAAACAGGCCGGACATCGCCTTTACCATCCCATCGCACTGCGCAGCCGCTTTCGGGGGGTTACGCACAGGGATCCTCCGTATCCTGGTGAATTTCCTCTGGAGTCACCTGCAGAATATATCCTTTGTATGGAATGCTGAACAGAACTGAATGCAATATTTGAAGAAACATACCAGGTCAGGCACCATCTATGGAGAGGCATCGAACCGACGTTTCGAATTAGACACTTTACTTTCAGCATTAACACTGGCCGTTCCTGGCCGACTTGGTGCCCAACAAAATAGTTCCGTTTGCTGCGTGTGTCCCATCTCCTCTGGGCATGAATTAGTTTGAATAGTCACAAGGGCACAGGAGCTGAAGGCTACTTTTCCCGCTGTAAGAGTCTTTCACTAAATATTTCTTATTCCGTACCTAACTGCAATGTATTTTAACTTTGTATAATTACAAAGGATGTAGTGTTTGGTCAATTAACGGGAAATAAGGTGGATAATTTCCTCAGAACCTGTTGGAATATACTACAGATTATTGAGAGAGGTAGGGAACTGGACCAATATATTTGTTTTCACTCCAGCCAAAAGTAAGATCCCAGAACAGTGACTATAAATGTTTTTAAGTAGGGGGTGGATCATCCTGGAAAATATAAACTCACGCAGTGGCAGGAAAGTTTTTGGAAACGATTCTTAGGGATAGGATATAGAATTACGGAACACCACATGGATAAACAGACCACCGGCTCTTCCAATCTGTGATGACCTGTTTTCTGGCCTAGTCCTATCGACCTGCACCAGGACCATAACCTTTCATACTCCTCCCGTCCATGTACCAATCCAAATGTCTCCTGCTTTCACCACTTTCTCTGGCAAATCCACACTCACACTGCTTTCTAAATCCAGAAACTCCCTCTCATCTTCCCCTTAAACAATTCGCCTTTTACACTTAACTTATGACCTTTTGTTCTAGTCTCGCCCAAGCTGAGGTGGAAAATATCATTTGAATCATTCTCTCCAACTCAGGTCCTCAAATCTTGGGAAAATCATTGTAAATATTATCTGTAATCTTTCAATCTCCTTGATATCTTGCCCATGGATAGGTGGCCCAAACTGCACACAATACTCCAGGATTGTCCTCACTAACGTCCTTTACAACCTCAACATAGCATTCCAATTCGTGTTAACAGTACTTATATTTATGAAGGCCAATGTGCCAAAAGCTCTCTTTATGACTCTACCTTTAAGTACGGGTCTATATTCCCAGATCTGTCTGTTCTCCGCAGACCACAATCCCCTACCAGTCACTGTGTCAGTCCTACCTGGTTATTCCTGGCAAAGTGCAACACCTCACAATGATCCACATTATATGCCA
The DNA here is from genome assembly GCF_048418815.1 of Hemitrygon akajei. Classification (NCBI taxonomy): domain Eukaryota; kingdom Metazoa; phylum Chordata; class Chondrichthyes; order Myliobatiformes; family Dasyatidae; genus Hemitrygon; species Hemitrygon akajei. The sequence goes on from NW_027331920.1 coordinate 3,522,925, forward strand.
GCTGCAAAATCTTCAGCCCATTTATCCAGCAACTACAAGACCCAATGACTTCACACTCTGTTCTCTGACTGGGAACGATTTATCAAGTTTACCAGTCGGAAACTGCTTTAACTATTTGCAAGGCCTCTGGATATGACACACAACTGTACTTTAGCGCGTTGAACTGCAACTGCCTCTATTTTCTCAAGGCAACATAGATACTATTTTCACATCTCCACCTCTCTGGTGAGTGACGGTCAGATGAACTATTTGAACGACAGGCAGCTCAGCCAGTGAGAGCAGGGGACAGCGGCGGGTCTGAACTACGATAGGCCGTGTGGAAATCTGTGCCATACTCAGCCCCTCCTCTTCCACTCCATCACCCTGGCGGAGCGCAGCGAGTTGCTGCTATCGGTAGTATTAAGAAAAGATACAAAATTTCACTGAATTACAAAATACCTAATTAGTGCAAAAATAACTGATCAGTTAGGGTTCTAGATTTTACCTTAAGTACATGCGCTCTGGAATTAGACTTTTCCTCCTTAGTGACGAAAATACATGTTGTCCACTCTGTCTGTGCTTCTCATATTACAGTAAACTTTTCCCACACACCACTCAGGCTCTGCCGCTCCAGAAAAAAAATCCCTAATTTTTCCAAACTCTCCTTATCCAGTCAGAATCCTGGCAAACCTCTCTACACACCGTCCGAAACCTCCATATTTTCCTATAATAGAATCACAGCATTTCAGATGCGATTAAACAAGAGATTTATAAATCTGCAAATTACAGTATCTACCTGACACTGGAACCAAGTGCCTCGATTACTAAAGACAGGTAGTCCCGACACCGCCTTTACCACCCACCCTGAGTAGCCACTTTCAGGGAGTTATGCACTGGGATCCGCCACAATCCCGCTTGATGTCCCGCGGAGTCCTCCAGCACAAACTATCCTTTGTATAAAATGCTAACGGGAACTGAATGCAGTATTTCAGGAAGCATACCAGGTCAGGCACCATCTAATGAGCCGATGTTTCGGATGATACCCTTCACTTTCAATATCGCCACCGGCACTTACAGGCCGAACTTGGTGCCCACCAAGACAGACCAGGGATCACCATTGCAAACTTTTGTCTGTATTCTACAAGCTTCCTGATATTTCTCCTGCGTTCCCAGATTCCTCTGCTCTCTGCAGACCACAATCTCCTACCATTCACCCTACACTGGTTGTTCCTGGCAAAGTGCAACACCCTCACACTGGTCCACATTTCATTGCAGCTGCAAAATCTTCAGCCGATTTACCCAGTTGCTACAGACATCCTCAACTTTCGATAATCTAATTCCATAGTTCAGCTGCAATTTATTAATATTATTATTTCCTGCGACGAGCTGAAACAGGGGCAGCAAATCAGACGTCATTCACACAAACCGGGGTTTGGGAGGGCGAACATCCGAATCTCACGGATTTGGCGGGACCGGGGTGTGTAAACCCTGGTCTTACGAGACTGGAGAAAGGAGGGTTACTCAGCGCTGAGTTGGGAGACTGCCAGTGAGAGATAATGAGCCCTGAGACTCCCGGGAAGTTTCAGAATCAATCTTGTGATTCGTCACTAACCCAGATCCACAGACACCCACGAAACAGTGTGCAAACCCATATTTGTGATCATCCCCATCTTCGATGGCAGAACAATAAATCTGCATACATCCACAAATCTGTGTACACCCGCAATCGCGCTGCCACCCCAGCATACACATTTCGTTATCCCAGAAAAAAATCATTTCAAATAATTCACAAAATTGCTGCCTCCACCTTAAGGAAATAGCAAGAGCAAAGTTCAGTTGAAGGTGCACTCATAGATTTATATTTTTCAAGGTGGAAATAGCGATTTTTATCAGTGTTTGAACTGATTCCTGCTCTGGGACAGTCACCTGTGTGGGCTTATGCACAGATTCGGGGTGCGCACGTATGTGCGGGTTCATACCGATTTGGAATATGCGTATATTTCGGGGTTTGTCGGTGATATGTGCACACGGATTTGGGGTGCATACGGATTTGGGTTGCACACGGATTTGGGGTGCACACGGATTTGGGGTGCACACGGATTTGGGGTGCACACGGATTTGGTGGTGCACGGGGATGTGAACAGATTTAGGGGTTTCTCAGCTACAGTGCTGCACACGGAATTTGGGGTGTCAGTTGCTTTGCCGGTGAACTCTGATTCGGCGGTGTCAGTGTGTCGAATCTCAAAATTGTTTTAATTATACTTTAATAATAAATGCAAATTGATCTTTGATATCTGTTATTGGTCGTTGTGTTGGTGTCAGCTGTTCTTGATATACTTGAAATAAATCTTGCTCTGGGAAAATCTAATGTGGACGTAGGGGCGTCGAGAATTTCGGTAATGAGCATGGTTTTGGGGTTACACAGAGATTTGAGGACGTGCGCTGATTTTGGAGTGGTTTGTGGAATATGAGGGTGCAAGGGGATTTGGGGATGTGCGTAGAAATTGCAGTTCTTTCAGCAAACATTGGGGTGCACAGGGATTCGTGGTGTCGGCGGATTCCCGGGCATATACTGACTCGGGGGTGCACACGGACGGGGAATGCGCAGATCTAGGGGGGAGTAGGCCAGCATGGGTTTGCATGTGGATTTTGGAGTGCGCACGTATCTGGGTGTGGGTGTGGATTTGGGAATGCTGCAGGAGTTAGGTGTGCACACGGAATTTGGGGAATCGGTGGTTTTGGAGCATGATCATGGGCTTGGGGATGCGCACGTATTTCCGGGTTCTCAGGATTTGGAGGTGTGACGACTCTCAGTTGTTGCATTTTTAGATACTGTAATAATAACGCACTTTGAACGTTCAATTACTTTCTCAGGTGGAGGCAGCCGCATTGTGGTCTATTTAAAAGGCTTATTGCTCTGGGATAATCCAATGTGCATGTCTGCTGCTTTGTAGCTCTGACGAATCTCAAGTCCGTTTCCTTTGTACATTCAATTTGAATTTTGACCTCTGTTCTTGCATTCTTATGGTTCAGGCGCCGTTTTGTGAAGAGATTGAAATTATTCTCACTTGGATAATCTAATTAGTAAGTGAAGGTATCAGCGGTTTGGTGTGCATGCTGATTTAGGGGTGCGGGAACGCAGGGTGAACAGTCGGGCCCCGAGGAGTCGGTAGAACAGAGGGATCTGGGAACACAGATTTATAGTTAATTGAAAGTGGCTTCACAAGTAGATTGGGTGGTGTAGAGAGCTTTTGGCACATTGGACCATGAATCAAAGGAGAATCAAAGTAGAATTAGTCCTTCAACCCACCTGTTACGCTTTCCATCATGGCTGATCCCGATACCCACTCAACCTCAAAGACCTGCCTTCTCTCCATATCCTTTGATATCCTCCGCCTTAAAGAAACCCACAGGCTTGGCCTCCGCCACATGTTGTGGCAGAGCTTCCCGCAGGTTCACTACTCTCGGGCTAAGAAAATTCCTCCTTACCTCTCACATAAAAGAGAAAATCTGCTGATTCTGGAATCCAAGCAACACAACAAATGCTGGAGGAACTCAGCAGACCAGCCAGCATCAATGGAAGGGAAAGAGACAGAAGAAAGGATAGTGGCTCTGACCTCAGTGGTTAGGAAGATGCTGGAGTCTATTGTCAAGGAGGTGGTTTCGGGGTACTTGGAGATACATGAAAAAATAGGCAGTATTCAGCATGGTTTCCTCAAGGGAAAATCTTGTCTGACAATCCTGATTTGAATTATTGGAAGAAGAATGAAACACGATAGACAAAAGAGAAGTAGTTGATATTGTGAATTTCTTAACTTCAGAAGGCCTTTGATAAGAAGAAACACATGATCCTACTTAACAATCTGCGAACCCATGGTATTAAAGAGATTATTCTAACAGTTGCTGACTGGCAAGGGGCGAAGAGTGAGAATAAATGGAGCTTTTTCTGATTTGCTGCCAGTGACTAGTGTTGTTCCACAGAGCTCTGTGTTGGGACCGACTCCTTTTACGCCATGTGTCAATGATTTGGATGATATAATTGATGCTTTCTTGCAGTTTTTGCATACAATGCGAAAATAGGTTAAGGGGCAGGTAGTTTTGAAGAAGTAAAGAGGCTTCAAAATTACTTAGACAAATGAAGAAAATGGACAAGGAAATGGCAGATGGAGTACAGTGGTAGACGGTCGCTGTAACCTATCGAATTGTGAAATGCCCTGCAAGAGTGGATATGGAGTGAATATGCCCTATGGTAGGACGGCCTATGACTAGAGGACACAGATTCAGAATGGAGGGATATCCTTTAAGAACGGAGAGGAAGAGGAATTTTGTTAACCAAAGAGTGGTAAATCTGTGCAATTCGTTGTCACGTGAAACAGTGTGATGTCATGTCTCTACGTATGCATGAGGCTGAGGTTGACAGATTCCTAATTGTTCAGGGCATGAAGGGACAAGGGAGAAAGATGGAGAGGGCGGCCTGTACGGTCAATGGATCAGCTATGATGAAATGGTGGAGAAAATTTGATGGGAAAAATGGCCTAATTCTACTCCTTTCAAATGTGGTAGTGTGGTCAAAGTTACGGCGGATCAATTTCCAGTTTGTGACAAGGTATCAATGTATCCTGACCATTGTGGAAGTCTAGTACAGAAATTGCAGGACCCTTGACAGAGGTATGTATGACTTCTTTAACCATGGAAGTGGTGTCCGCTGTTAGTTTCCATTATTTCAGAAAGTCTCTGAGGATAAGCCGGGAAAGTAGGAGACAGGTGAGCCTCTGACATCAGGGGTTAACTGATTGGAAGACATTCTAAGGGACAGGATATGCAAGTAAGTCAAACTTTGCAGCTGACTATGGCAGATGGAAAAAATGGCCGAAGGTTTTGCCGCTGGAATGTAATCTGGACCAGTGTGAGGTGTTGCACTTTACCAGGAACAACCACGGTCGGACTTACACAGTGCGTGGTAGGGGATTGTGGTCTGCGGAGAACAGATGGATCTGGGAATACAGCTCCATTATTGAAGGTAGGGTCATGAAGAGAGCCCTTGGCACATTGGCATTCATAATCCAAAGTACCCTATACATGAATTAGAATGTTATGTCGAAGTTGTATCGGATGTTAGTGAGGACAATCCCGGAGTATTGTGCGACAGTAAAAACAATAATATGTTTGAAACATTAGAGGAAAAATTTATAATAATTTTCCGAGGAGCTGAGGACCTGAAATAGAGAGAAAGGCTCCATAGGTTTAATCTCTCCCAAACTGAGACATTCGCTCCTCAGGCTGGGTGAGACTACAACAAGAAGTCATAGGTTAAGGGTAAAAGTTGAAAAGTTTAATGGGAAGATGGAAGGGAATGTCTTTACCCAGAGGGCAGTGGGAATGTGGGAATGTCGCCAGAGGAAGTAGCTGAATACAGGTTGTTTGGCAACATTTTGGAGAATCTTGGATAAGTACATGGTAAAGGGGTATATGAAAGGCTATTGTGCTGCTGCAGGTCGGTGGGGCTAGGTCAGAAAACAGGTCGTCACAGATTGAATGAGCTGGATGGTGGGTTTTTGCGTGTTGTGTTTGATAACTCTATATCCTCTCCAGTAACTTACCTACCCCTGACGTGAGTCCATATTTTCCAGAACTACCAATTCCCCTTCTTAAAAAATAGAATAATATTTATTATCTTGTTTTTGTGCAATTGCTTGTGGCTGAAAATAACACAAGTATATTGGTTAAGTCCTCAGTGATGTCATCTCTGCCTCTCTCAATAACCTGCAGTATTTTCCACTAAACACTCGGGATTTATCCACCTTGCTGTTCTTCAAGAGAGCAAACACTAACACATTAGTAGTTTTGGAAATTTAACAAAAACAAACATTGCTGATAACTACAGGATGGATGGCATCCGTTAGTCTCGCGAGACCATGGACCCGCGCCTAGAAAGTCTCACTTCAGCCTCTGCAGAGCGCAGGGCTGGGCAAGGTGGTATAGAAGACCGGCAGTTGCCCGAGCAGCAAGCCTCCTCTCTCCACGCCACCGATGTTGTCCAAGGGAAGGGTAAGGGCCGATACGGCTTGGCACCAGTGTCGTCGCAGGAGTTGTCAGAGCAAGGCTGAAGACTGCCTTAGGGACTCCAGCTCCGGATTTGTCCTCCAGTTTTACTCCCGAAGCCTTTCCCATAAGTGGGTATGGCCGCAAGGCAGCGGAGGTTTGAAAGCAGAGCTTTCCCTCTCTTAGATGGACTGCCTTCCCAGGCTGACGAGCTCCATCTACCCGAAGCGCTGGTTTTAAGGCGCGAAGACCCGCCTTCACCCCTTCTCCTGTCAGTAGAAACAGTTTCGCCGGGCTTCGAGGCTAAGCCACGCGAGAAGGCCAGGAATTGGACTTGAGGCTATTTGAGGCGCACTTTTAGGTAGTGGGAGCTTGTCCCCATTACCACTCGTCGGTTGACAACCTTGGAACCGATAATTAGAGGATAGGAAAGGTTTAGTCATAGACTCTTAGAGCAGGAAAAAGTGCCTTTAGCTCCTGCGGCCGTTTGACAGAGATATGCATTTAAGCAGATTCATGTTTCAAAATTAATGGAACAAACGCACACAGATGGCACTAGTTTGCTGGGCAACAAGTCGGCCTGGAAGGGCCAAGTACCAATACTTATAAGATGAGATTGGAATGAGATTGGATAATTTAGTGATTTTTTCCCCGGAGCGGTAGAGTTCGAGGGAAGTTTATCGGTAAATGAGAGGCACAGACAGAGTGGACAATCTGTATTTTTTTCCGTCAGGGGGCATATATTTAAGGTGAAAGGGAGAATCATTTTTGCACTGATTATGTATTTTATAAATTTGTAGCTTTCCTTTACACGTGAAAAATAAAACATATATAAGACAGTAATGTTAAACATGTCTGAGAATGTTTGAAGGAGATGGGCATTGCCCGTTTATTTTATCCATACTCATAACTTTAAGGTGAAAGGGAGAATCATTTTTGCACTGATTATGTATTTTATAAATTTGTAGCTTTCCTTTACACGTGAAAAATAAAACATATATAAGACAGTAATGTTAAACATGTCTGAGAATGTTTGAAGGAGATGGGCATTGCCCGTTTATTTTATCCATACTCATAACGGTGGATGTCTGGAATGAATGCCAGAGGCTGCGGGGGAGGCAGCTGCGATAGGGGATATTAGATACCACATGAACGTGTGGAGAATGGTGGGATGTGGGCCTTCTGTAGGTAGAGGTGATTGGTTGGGTAAGCCATGAAATACCCAGTTCAATCGGTTCGGAATAACACAGACAGCAGAAAAGCCTGATTGTTTGCTGTACTGCTCTATGTTGGCGAGGCCGCAGCTGGAGTACTGTGCGCATCTCTTGTCGGCTGCCTCGGGAAGTACGTGATTAATCTCGGAAGGTATAGGAAGGATTCGTGACTTTTGCTTTAGGACTGGAGAATCAGAAGGAGCCTGGATGGTCACTGTGCACTGATCCCCAAACCGACCGTGATGCAACCCTGATTCTCCCCTCCGCATTCAGCGGGGATGATTCTCTCCTTGATTCCTTTGTCCACTCTTCCCTCCTCACTGGTCATCCTCTTGGCAATTTCTGCAAGCGAAACATGGCCTACACCTCCTCCCTCACCACCATTCAGGACTCCAAACAGTTTCGCAGAAGTTTCTGTGAAACTTCTCCTGTGAGTTTTCCAGGTGCTTCCGATGCGGTTTCCTCTGCCGATAAGATCGGGGTCTGTTTTGTCAAGCATTTTTCCTCTGCTCCCTGCATCAGACTAGATTCCCCGGTGGCCACCCATTTCTATCCGGCCTCCCAGTCTGACATGTCTGTCCGCGTCCATGATGAGTTCACACTAAGGTAGGAGGGGCAACACCTCATGTTCCGTAGAGGGTCTCCTCCAACCCGATGGCATAAAGGTCAATCACAAACAAGAGAAAATCTGCAGATGCTGGGAACCCGGGCAACGGACACAAAATGCCGGAGGATCTCAACAGGCCAGGCAGCATCGCCGGATGTTCGGGATGAGTCCTTTCGGCAGCCATGGAGGAAAAAACAGCTGAGGAGTATGTTTAAAAAGAGGTTGTGGGAACAGCGAGAAACACAAAGTGACAGGTGAAAACGAGAGGGGGAGGGGTGAAGCAACTAGCTGGGAAGTTGATGGATGAAAGATATACAGGGCGGGCGCAGGGGTTGTATGCTAGGTGCTGAAAGAAGACCATGTGAGAAAGGAAAGAGGCGAGGGGTAACAGAGCGAGGCGAGGGGTAACAGAGCGAGGCGTTGGGTAGAGCGAGGCGAGGGGTAACAGCGAGGCGAGGGTTAACAGAGCGAGGCGAGTGGTAATAGAGCGAGGCGAGTGGTAATAGAGCGAGGAGATGGGTAACAGAGGGAGGCGAGGGTTAACAGAGCAGGGCGAGGGGTAACAGAGCAAGGAGAGGGGTAACAAAGCGAGGCGAGGGGTGACAGAGCGAGGCGATGGACTACCAAGGCAAGATAAGGTGAGAGGGGGAAAAGGGGATAGGTATTGGTGAAAGAGACGTCAGCTGGGGCATTATTGGAGGTTTGAGGAATCGATGTTTATGCCATCAGGTTGGAAGCTACACAGACAGAATATGAGGTATTGTGTCTCCGTCCTGTGCGGCCTCATCGGGACCGGGACTGAGATATCGGAATGGCAACGGGAAGTGGAATTTAAATGGGTGGCCACCGGAGATTCTGCATCTTCTGACGGACGCAGAGTTGGTGCAAAGTCTTGATGAAGTATTAAAAGTCAGAAAGCAGACTGTGAAATCAATGAACATATGCCGGCATCACAGTACTCATAAGGAAGATACTTTACTGCTGGATAACATGAAGTTCGTGATGTGATGTTTATAAAGGAGGTGGTGAATGTTGCTGCTCCGACATCTCTCCTACTTGGGAGATTAAACTCATTGTGAAAGCTGCAGAAAGGTATCTTGGTGCACCTGCTGCTCTGCGGGAAGCCGGAAATGAAGCTCTGATGGCCGCCAGTCTACTCGTCAAGACTTTAACACTTTATTTCCGACTTGTGACATCCTCCCTGTGTTGTATGAATTCAGGAACTCTGGTTGTTCGAATGTTTTTTTTTATTCTGTGCAGGGTTATATTTTTATTTGTCGTGATAACTCATTGGTAGAGGTTGTGGTCAGCTTGAGAGAGAAAGGAACAGGGTGTAGGGTTGTGAAATGTGAATGAAACCTATGTGGTATTAGCAGTAGAAATATTTCATTCAACAGACAGGGGAGTTGCTCTGGAGTTGTTGGAGTTATTTTTCACAACTCTAAGAAAATAGCAGCAGTACTGTCGATTCTAAAACCCGGCAGCTCCTCGTCTGATCCTTCTAGTTTTAGGTCTATATTATTATAAACTCATGGAACGGATATTAATCGAGCGTTTGAGTTATATTTTGAAAAAAAAGTGACATAGTTTTTTATCAGAGTTGGTTTTGAAATGTGGAATGATATTCGATTCAGGTTTAGATTTGGAAGAGGATGTGAGAAAAGTATTGTTGATGAAGATGTTTAATAACAGTACGAATTGATATTTTAAAATGATATAATTATGGAAGAACGGACTTGAATAAGCTATGGAAATCAGGAGAGGGGGAAGATTGTATCATTTTTCTAACGCTCTATGCAACTAATGGTGGGGAGGTTATATTGCGGTTTCAACGAGATAGAGACTGGGACCCTACAAAGCTCTATTTTTATCGGTTTATTATTTAATATTCTGATTATTGATATTTTCTCTGAGATAGGTACTGGCGTGGGTAAATCACAATGTACAGATGAAGGAGCTTTCTGGATTAGAAGGAGACATTTTAATTTCAGTCTATACAGGCTTCTATTAGCAATTAGTACGTTTGAACAGTAAGCAAATATGTGAATATTGAAATGTTCTGCAGCTAGAACGGAAGTTATGTTTTTAACAGACAGGATTAATAAACCTGAACTTCATTTGAAATTATAAGATCAAACTCTTCAAGACGGGTCAATGGTAAGATTTCAAAGCATGTGAATGGATAATAAGCTGACCTGGAAGCACCTATCAGTAAAACGATTGATAAATATAAAGGAACATTACATATTCTCAGCTGTCAATGTGGTTATCCTTGGTGTGCTGCACGAAAAAACGTTGTTGTTCATTTATATTTGTTTGATTATATCTGTTCTTGATTATGGATGTCTGGCTTATGGACCAGCTTCTTCTTCAATTTTAAACTGTTTGGCTTTAAAGTTGTTTTGTGGTGCAGTAAAATTGTCCCCTGCTTCGGCTTTACTGGTTGAAATGGGACAATTGCCCTTTAAATTATCGAGGCTGAAGTTGGTTTTAACATACTGGCTTAATTTGAGGAGGCAAAGAGTTTACTATCCTCTTAAAGTTGCGTTGGAGGACTGTTGGGAACCGTTGGGAAGAATATTATTTTTTTTCAATTTTTTGGATTGTGCAATATGTCCCAACGTTGCCTTCTCGGTTGCCCCACCTTGTATTCTTCCCCCCAATGACTTCAGTTGATCTCAGATTTAACAAGTTAATACATTTAAAGGATTCTGTTATGCCTGAGAAGCTGTCGGTTCATCAGTATATTCAGAAAAAAATATTATGATGTGTTAATAATTCTGACCGCATTTACAGACAGATCGAAAGGTAAATTAACTGGGAATGTTGGTGTAGCCGTTTTAGTCCCTGAATTACAAAGAATGATAGAAAAATGACTTACCACCCATTTATCAGTAAACACAGCAGAGTTAGTTGCCATCAGTGAGTGGGTGAAGTGTATTGAGGAATTAGTCCGTGTAAACTTGTAATTCGTTCAAATTCCTTTTCGGTTCGCATGAGTGTCTTAAAACAGGTTATTGTGGCAGTCGATCAGAACATCTGCCGGAAACTCATCAAACATTACACCATACGTAAAGTATGGGTTTATTTTTTCTCTTCTTATGGATCGCTGCACACAGAAGTTTTGGGGGAATGAGCTGGTTGACTTTAGTTGTGTAAGTTGTTATTAGGTCAACTGTGGGGCATGATCTTCCACTTAACAAATCAGAAGTTAAGAGGTTTTAGGGTTAACAAGTAGGGGCTTATAGAAAGGTTGGTGGGATAATGGTACAAGGGGAGACACCTTTACAGAATACATAAAAGTGTGAACAAGGAATGAAATTATTTTGACACGACTTAGCATTGGGCATACTATTCTTAATGTTTCCTTATGTCATCTTGGAAAACATCACTCGGGGTTGCGTAGGTTTTGTCATTATGATACAGTTGAACACATACTATTTCAGTGAGAAGCATATCAGGTTGAAAGAATCAGGCTTCGTTACAATCGTTGAGGGTTGACAGCTTTCATTTTAAAACTTTCCTAAGTTATCGGAGTGACTAGTTTCATTCACAATATTGCACTTCATTACGTATATAGAGAGTTTTGGGGTAATTTAGCTTTCATTGGAACAAAAAAAAAACAGTGCGGTTTTTATGTGCCAATTCTCTAGACCTCCCTGCAATCCATTTGATGGCGGGAATGCGCCTGTAAACTGGAGTGTCAACCGCCGTTTATCCAAAGCCAGCCCTATTTCCTCACGTTGGCGAATTATTCAATAGGAAGGCGGAGACTGTTGTGATTGACATTGCATTCGCCACCCAGCTTCAGACCAGCTCGACGCCGTCCTCTTGGAATGTCAGCCTATGAGGTTGGCGGTTGGGAATAGGAATAGATGGACTTATCCACAGACCAATGTGTGAATGGCATTGCGGAGTGGATCTTTGACTGACATCTGGCGGGCCAATGAAATACGAATTCTCCGTGACGGTGTTTCGACCCTCTCCCCACACACACAGCCCTAATGACTTAGAGCTGCCGGTCGCTGGGACAATCCGCCCGCTTGAAACACATGGGAGATCAGGCCAGTAATGGGAGGAGCTGGAGTCTGGACAGAAGAAATTGCAGCCGCCTCTGGCTTGTGCTCAGGAATCGGCTTTATTAATGAACTGAAGCACCGAGGTGACCGGATATTTCACCGCGCTGATCACCTGCTCCCTGAATTTTGACTGAGTCACCGCGTAAATAAATGTGTTCGTGCAGCAGCTGAAATTTCTCAGCAAAAACCCGACGGAGGTAAAGATCCATTCCGAATCATTGAAGTTGAATCCTTTTCCTTTGACCTGATAATAAATGAAATTTACAACCGTTGTCATCCACAGGAGGATGAAGCTGCCGGAGAGGGTGAAGAGTAAAACCACAGACCTCCTCCTACTCTCCATCTCCGGGTCACTGCGGTTCTCCCCCTTGCTCTGACCCTTCAGCCCCTTACGGACCCGACTGGCCACTAAAATGTGCCTGACTGTCAGAGCGTTGAGCAGCAGGATCCCGGCGAACGGGATGAACGGATTTAAAACCGTATCGATCCAGCCGTATCCTACCCACCCCGGGTCAGTGAAATAATTTTTAATGTATGAACAGAACCACGGTACATTATCGATGATCATCCAGGGTTTCCGTGTGAAGTAACGAGGAACGTTTTTCAGACAGAACAGCACGCCGGTTGTTGTTAGAGCCACAGCCGCAGTTTTCCCGGTGCAATATTTTGTTTTCAGCTTCTGACAGCAAATGGCGACAAAACGATCAAAGGTGAAAGTGAGCGTGAACCAGACAGAACAGTCTGTGGCTGTGTATTTTAGCACATTGACAACACTGCACACAGGGGTGATGCTCAGAAAGCTCCATAGGAAGTAATACCCTTTCATTCGATACAGAATGACCTCGTTGACAACGGTGAGTAGATCCGCCGCTGCCATAGCAACCAGGTAGCGAGTGGTGCAGGTAGAGAGGCCGCACTTTCCCCGGGACAGGATCACAATCGCAACTAAATTCACTGTGAAGATAGAAAGAGAGAGCAGGAGAGAGAGGGTGGGGGGAGGGAAAGTGAGGGAGAGGGACATGAGCAAGGGGACCGGGGGTGGGGGAGAAGGGAAGGGGAGAGGTAGGGGAGTGTGAATGTGAGTGCACAGACACTGGGCATAACTGAACTCATTCACCGGGAATTTACACAGGATCGGGTTTCAGCTAAATGCCAGAAATGCTAAAGGCTGCGAACGGCTGCTAATCGAATATAAGAGTTGGGACACACAGTCTCATTGTGGTGATAAGACGATGCGTGGCGATAAAAAACGAGCTGCATAAACAGCGATCGATGCTCATCCCGATTCCAGTCGCTGATGGGGACGGTTTCACTCTTTTAACCGTGAACGATCAGATGTCTGGAAACTCAACCTCTGCTGGGGTCGGGACGGGATACAGAGAGGAGCAACACAGGGAGGAACTCAGCAGGTCACGCAGCACTCAACGAATGAACAAACTCTCGCGTCAGACCGAGACCAGAGTCTGAGTGACTCCGTTAATGGATTAATTCTACAGCGCAGTTCAATTCGATAACTCTCGTCAGCAGATCCGCAGACACTGGTTCAGCTGATCAGACCCAATTATTGTCCGACAGACAATGGTATCCGACGGTGACTGACTCCACAGAGAGACGTGAAACACAGGACCAGAGGCTCACTCTGACCAATACCTCAGGATAAGGAAACTTCACAACATAAACCCCTCCCTGTCACACCTTCCCGGAGAGATACCTGTAACTAGCACTGGGACATATCTGGAATAGTCCCATTAAACTCATCCCAGTCACAACTTCCCGGAGAGCTACCACTCCCCAACACTGGGACATATCTGGAAAAGTCCTGTTAAACTCATCCCAGTCACAACTTCCCAGAGAGCTACCAGTCCCCCGTACTGGGACATATCTGGAAAAGTCCCGTTAAACTCATCCCAGTCACAACTTCCCAGAGAGCTACCACTCCCCAGCACTGGAACATATCTGGAAAAGTCCCATTAAACTCATCCCAGTCACAACTTCCCCGAGAGCTACCACTCCCCAGCACTGGGACATATCTGGACAAAGGCAAAAACAATGTTCGCGTCCATCCCGTGAATTGGAGGAGAGATAACTATATAACTCCGCTTGTCATTAAATATGAAAAATCTGAATGCTGAATTAACAGCATCGATATCTCTGACGGATATTTGCGCAATAATCATCAGGTTGGAAGCTTGTAAAATGATCATAAACAGGTTCACACCGGTTAACGCACAAAAATTCAAAACATGAATTGCTCTGTTCACTCACCAGGAACTCCAATGGCGACAATAAACACGTACAATATTTTCTCCACATCCTTGTACCTATCCAACATTTCAGATAATGTCCCTGTCAAGTGATTTGTCCTCCTGTGCTAGAGACGATCTCTCGGAATGAAATGCTGCGGCAGCACCTGCCTGGGTTCTTTTTATGTCATTTAGTAACTCCACAGAGACAGATTTCAAAAGATTTTAAAATAAAGATTCTTAAAGTATTTATAAACCGATTGCATCAGACAGGTACAATTCCTGTGGGGACAGATTGTGATTCATTCAGTTGATTTATATTTAGAGCATTTGTCTGAGTCAGTTTCTCTCAACAAAAGTGACTGAACCTTCCGAGTTGTCTTATCAATTAAAGGCGCTTCTACTGTAAATGTTTAATTCAAAGCGACCATTTGTCAAATAAAGAATATTGGGGTAAATTATGTCATTGCACTTGTGAAATTGTACTGACTCACCTGCTGTTACCATTCTCCTCAAGAGTGTAAACTCCTGATGCAGTTTTTGCTTGGGGTGTCTTCTGAGGGTGTCCCCTTGAAAGTGTTTGTGGTGCTGAATGAACATTTTCAAATCCACGACACCGTCCAATGTCTTCCGTGACTTAATCACACAGAACATTTGAGGGCTCGTCCAGCACCCACCCCTAACCCTGACACATGGCCATCAAACTCAGCTGTCTAATCGAAGGGGAAGGGGCGTGGTGGTGATCCTGTCACCTCGTAGGTTAAAGAACAGGGCAGAGAGCTGGAGAAGTGGATAAGAAAGTGTAGTTGTGTCTATGGCTCTGTGTGGTAGGTCCATTGTCTCTAACTGCCCCCGACTGACTATACACGTGTCCGTATCCCTCCAATTCAGTTTATCCCCGTTGGGCCAGTCCCTTCCCATCTGTCTGTGCAAACTGTGCATGCTCGCGAACCCTGAAAGGCTGCATGAGCCATAAAAATATCAACAGAGGTCCAAGTTCATACTGCAGTTTTATTAAATAAGCAGCAAGAGATAATTGCAGGAGCAAATTTCAACGTTCAAAGGGCATTTATTATTAGAATATCCATGAATGAAACAACTTTAATAACTGTCGCACCTGAAAATTCTGAATACCCTGAAATACATGCGCACCTCCATATCCATGAAGAGGCTGCAAAACCCTAGAATCTCTGTGGACCCTCAAATCTGCCGACATTTAAAATCGGCACTCACACCCAAACCACGTCTGTACCCCAAAATCCGTGTGCACCCCAAAATCTCTGTGTGTGCTGTCACATCAGCCGTCTCCCACATATCGGCGTGCTCCCAAGTATACTCTGACAAACACAAAACTCTGTACACATCTGCAAATCCCTGTACACCTCATGTTCTCCAAAACATCCCTAAATGAGCGTACATCATCAAATCTGTCTGCTCTCCGAAATCCGAATGTAGCCCAGTACCTGCCGGCACTTCCACATGTACAGTGGCATGCACACTTCTCGGCTGTCCTGGTTAAAATTTCCGTTACTGTGAATACCTAAGTGATTAAAAGATAACCTGATTTCCAAAAGGCATGAAGTTAAAGATATCACATCTCTTTAATATTTTAAGCAAGATTACTTTTTAATTTCCATCTTCACATCTTGTAAACGCTTTCTGTAACCAGCTAAGAGTCTTTAAATTCTTGTTTGGAGAATTTTCACCAATTCGTCCTCGCAAAAGGCGTCGAGTTCTGTGAGATTCTTGGGCCGTCTTGCATGCACTGCTCTTTTGAGATCTATCCATAGATTTGCGATGATGTTTAGATCGGGGGAATGTGAGAACTATCGCAAAACCTTCAGCTTGCGCCTTTTGAGATAGTCCATTGTGGATTTTGAGGTGTGTTTAGGATCATTATCCTGTTGATGAAGCCATCCTTTTTTTTTACATCTTCAGCTTTTTTACAGACGGTGTGAAGTTTGCTTCCAGAATTTGCTGGTATTTAATTGAATTCATTCTTCCCTCTACCAGTGAAATGTTCCCCGTGCCACTGGCTGCAACACAAGCCCAAAGCATGCTCGATCCACCCCCGTGCCGTTGGAGAGGTGTTCTTTTCATGAAATTCTGCACCCTTTCTGTCCAAACATACCTTTGCTCTTTGCGGCCAAAAGGTTCCATTGTAACTTCATCAGTCCACAGGGTTTGTTTCCAAAATACACCCGGATTGTTCAGATGTTCCTCTGCAAACTTCTGACGCTGAATCTAGTGGGGAGAACGCAGGAGAGGTTTTCTTCTGATGACTCTTCCGTGACAGCCATGTATGTGCTGGTGTTACTTCACAGTAGAACAGCGTACCACCACTCCAGAGTCTGCTAAATCAAACTGAATGTCTTTTGCTGTCAAACGGGGGTTTTGATTTGCCTTTCTAGCCTTCCTACGAGCAGTTCTCGAGAAAAGTGTTCTTGGTCTTACAGGCCTCAACTTGACTTCCAATGTTCCTGTTAATTGTCATTTCTTAATTATATTACGAACTGAGGAAACGGCTACCTGAAACGTTTTCCTATCTTATAGCCTTCTCCTGCTTTGTGGGCATCGTTTACTTTAATTTTCAGAGTGCTAGGCAACTGTTTAGAGGAGCCCATGGCTACTGACTGATGGGACAAGGTTTGCAGAGACAGGGTATTTATAAAGCTTTGCAATTTGCATCACCTGGTCTTTCGTAACGATGATTGTGAACAAGCCATAGCCCTAACAACTAATTAAGGTCTGACACTTGGGTAAAATTTATCTGAGAGCTCAAAACTCTTCGTGTGCCCAAACATTTGTATGGTGTTCTTTACTTTATTGTCACTCTAAAGTTGTACAAAACAAAAATAACACATAAATCTTGCTTAAAATGTTGAAAAGAATGTTTCATCTTGAACTTCATGACATTTGGAGATCAGTTCATCTTCTACACACTGAACTATTCACAGTAATAGAAATTTTGAGCAGTGGTGCCCAGATTTTTGCATGCCAGTATAGATATACGCGTGACCAAGGCATTTTCCAGAATACTCGCTATACGTCTCTGCTTAATCACCAATGGAAGAAGTATTGTAGGAACGGCCGATGAGCTCAGGTCATGGATCAACACCTAGATTTATGATATTGTAGCCATTAGTTAAACTTGCCTACAGGAGTGAAAGGACTGGTCGCTCCATATTCAGGGTTCCATCGTTTTAGACGCAACAGAGCGTAGGCGGGAGGTGGGAATTAATGATTATACGTCGGGAAAAATGTCGCGGCAGTGCCCAGGCAGAACGGACTGGAGAACCCGTCTGGTGAGGCGGTATGGGTGCAACTGAGGAATACAAGATATTAACGGAACTATTTTACAGACCGCCTAATTGCCTGATAAATTTAGAGGAATAAATTCGCAGAGATCACGGACAGTTGCAGGAAATATAAGGATGTTATACAATGTGATTTGGACTTTTAATAATGGCTGGGTCTCCCATACGGTTAAAGGACTAGATGGGATAGAGTATTGCAGGAAAGACAGATGACTGTAGGAAAGTCATTTGTGTTCAGGGAAGTTTCCTTTCTCGGAAAGTAAAAGTATTTACTGCAGATGGTGTGTGATACTTTGACATTGATGAAGAAATAATCAGGCCAGGTGGCAGAAGTGTGTATGGGGGAACACTTTTAATCAAATGTTCACAATGCCATTGGTATCAAAGTAAATTTGCAAGAAGATAGGTTTCGTCCGGAGTTGAATTAAATTGTCTTTAACACTCACAAGCTTCATATACATGAGGATTAAAAATCTTCATGCTACGTATCCGTCTAAATGTACAATTTGCAATTTATAGTAGTTTATAATAAACAGTGTGTAAAACAATTCAGTCGATATACCACAGAAATACAATTGTATCAGGATGAATTGATCAGTCTGATGGCCTGGTGGAAGAAGCTGTCCCGGAGCCTGCTGGTCCTGGCTTTTATGCTGCGGTACCGTTTCCTGAATGGTAGCAGCTGGAACAGTTTGTGGTTGGGCTGACTCGGTTCCCAATGATCGTTAGGGCGCTTCTTTACACACCTGTCTCTGTAAATGTCCTGAATAATGAGAAGTTCGCATCTACAGATTTACTATGCCGTCCGCACCACTCTCTGCAGAGTCCTACGATTGGGGGAAGTTCATTTCCCATGCCGGTCAGGGATACAGCCAGTCAGGATGCTCTCTCAATTGTGCCCCTGCAGAAATTTCATGGGATTTGGGTGTCCAGATCAAACTTCCTCAACCGTCTGAGGCACCCTGGTGCCTTTTTCAGCACACTGGCGGTATTTACAAACCACATGAGATCCTCAGTGATATGTATGCGGAGGAGCTTTAATCCGTTCACACTCTCAACCCCAGATCCATTGATGTCAGCAGCACGTCTCCATTCCTCCTGTAGCCCACAACCAACTCATTATTTTTTGCGACATTAAGGGAGGCGTTGTTTTCTTGACACAATTGTGTCGGGTTGACGACTTATTCACTGTACGCCGCCTCATTATTATTTGAGATTCGGCTGATCAATGTAGTGTCGTCAGCAATCTGAATTAGCAGATTGGTACTGTGGATGACGACATCGTCATGCGTATACAGGGAGTAAAGGAGGGGGCTTAGGACACAGTCCAGCAGGACTCGTGTGTTGAGGGTCAGAGGGGCAGAGGTGAGGGAGCCCACTCTTACCATCTGCCGCTGATCTGAAAGGATTTCCAGGATCCAGCTACATAAGGCAATTTGAAGGCCGACGTCTCTGAAATTCTTGTGGAGCCTGGATGCAATTATGTTGTCGAATGCTGAGCTTCGTCCAAGTAAAGCATTCTCACATAAGCATCCCTCTGTTTCAGATGTGTATTGACGGTGTGTAGTGTCAATTGTCGATTGTTTAGGCCGGTCGGCAAACTGTAGGGTGTCAATTGTGGGTGGTAGCATGCTGCAGATGTAGTTCTTGACCAACATCTCAAAGCATTTGATTATTATTGACATCAGAGTGACAGGCCTATCAGGTACAGGAGCAATGGTGGATGTTTTGAAGCAGGAGAGGGAGAGAATAAAACGTTGTAAACACACTTGCCGGTTCGAACGCGCACATCCCGAGTACCCGCCTGGGATGCCGTCCGGTCCCGCAGACTTGCGACTGTCCACTCGTTGGAAACACCTGCATACTTGGGCCTCAGAAATGACTAAGCTGCAGGTCTCCTCCGGGGCTCTCCTCAGGGATTGAGTGTTGGCAACATCGAATCGAGCATGAACAAGATTCAGCTGATCTGGGAGAAAAGCAGTGATGTTAGAAACTCCGCTGCGCTTTGCTTTGAAGTCTGCGTTGCTGTGCAGACTTTGCCATCAGCTGCGTGTGTTGCTCGTGGGGAGTTGTGTCTGGATCTTGTCGTTTCGCTGCCTTGATGACTTTGCGCACATGGTCGCTGCATTTTCGAGCTCCTTCTGATTACCGGCAACGACAGCTCTGTGACACCCAGTAAGTGCTGCTCACACGGAACTGTTAATCCAGGGTTTCTGGGCTGGATAGACGCTGACCGATTTCTGAGGGACAAATTCCTCCATGGACTCCCGAATGAAACTCATGATCAAATTGAGATTCCAACTTGGAAAAAGGTGAATTCTGATGGTATCAGAAAGGATCTGGCAAGTCTGGACTGAGACAGACTGCATTGTGGCAAAGGTGCACTTGATAAGGGAGAGGCCTTGAACGGCGAAACCTTGAGAGCCCAAAGTTGGCATATTCCTGTCACAATAATAGGTAAAGTTAAAAAATGTAGACACCCTTGGTTTTCAGGAGATATTGAGGCCCGGGTTTCGGAAAACAATGGAGGTAAAAACAGCTGGGAACGGATGAGGTGCTTATAGAGTCTAAGAATCGAAACAGAACACTTCAGAAAAAAAAAGAAGGCTAAATGAAGGCACGATGTTGCCTTAGAAGACAAGATGAAAGAGAATCCTGGCCTTCTGCAGACATTTTAGGAAGAAAGGGTCAAAGGTCAAAATCAGTCGTCTGAAAGATTAGATTGGTGATCCATGTGTGGAGCGGAAGGAGATGGGGAGATACCAAATATTTTGTTTGCGCCTGTATTTACTCGGGCGGCGGACATGGCGTCTGCAGCAGTCAGGCAGAGCAGCAGCAAGGTCATGGACCCTGTACAGGTTACTGAGGATAAGGTGTTTGCTGTCTTCAGTCAAATACGAGTGGACAAATCCGAAGGGCCTTCTGGACGGTTGATCACTAATTGCAGGGGCCCAAGCAGAGATATTTCAAGTTCAGAGTAAGTTAATTGTCGATGTATATTGTTGTCACGATATGGAACCCTGACATTCAGTTTTGTGGGCGTTTCACCAAACCTATGCAGTAATAACAATGACAGTGAATGGAAGATACGCCAGAGTGTAGAGGCAGCAAACTGTGCGAACGAAAACATCAATAAACAGCAATAAGTAACGTGAACAGGAAATAATGAGATAAAGATGGTGGAGGGGTAGGAACTGTTCTTGAACCTGGTGGTCCTAGTCCGGAGGTTCTTGTACCTTCTACCTGATGGCTTCAGCATGGCCGGAGTGGTGAGGATCTCCATCGCTGGATGCTGGTTTTCTAGGACGGCGTTTTGTGTAGATGTGCTCAGTGGTTCCGAGGGCTTTACCTGTTACGTACTGGGTCGAATCTTCTGAGGAGGTTCACGAAAATATTTCCAGTTTTGAACACCTTTTCATATGACAGAGAGTTTAGTGGCTTATTCGTTGGAATTCAGAGGAATGAGGGGTGTCCTCAATAAAACCTGTCAAATAGTGAAAGGCCTTGACAGAGTGGATGTGGAGAGGATGTTTCCTCTATTGGGAGATCCTACGACTAGAAGACACAGCCTCAGGATGAAGGGGTGTCCTTTTAAACGGAGAGGAGGAAGACTTTCTTTAGCTAGCATGTCGTAAATCTGTGGAATTGGTTGTCACAAGCAACAGCGTGGACAAGTCTTTATTATATTTAAGGCAGATGTTGTAGATTCTTGATTGTTCAGGGGACGAAGGGATATGGAGTGAAAAAATATGGCGGCCGAAAGAGTGAATGGATCAGCCATGATGAAATGGCGAAGGAGGCTCTATGGGGATCGTGGCCTAATTCTGCTCCGAGACCTGATCGCTTTATGATCTAAATTAGGGCGGATCAGTTTCCTTCTTGTGACAATTTCCTCAACACTTGCGGAAGTCTAGTTTTGAAATTTCAGGGGCCATGGCAGAGGTTTTTAGATTGTCTTAGCCTTTGGAACATTGGCCTTCATGAATCAAAGTCCTGCCACAAGACTATAAGATGTAAGAGCAGAATTAGGAAAATTGACCCATCAAGTCTGCTCATCACTTTCAACATGGCTGATCCATTTTCCTTCTTAGCTCCCATCTCCTGCCTTCTCCCCGTATAACCTCTTGCCCTGACTGACCAAGAATCTATCAACCCCTGCCTTATATATTCCCAATGATGGCTTCCACAGGTGCTTGGAGTAAGAAATTGCAAAGATTGTTAACCGTGGCTATCAAGAGGAGTCAACGGCAACATAAAAGCCAAATCGAAGGCATATAATAGAGCAAAAATAATGGGATGTTAGAGGATTGGGAAACTTTCAAATACCAAAGAATGTAACTAAATAAGAAGGTAAAGATGGAATACGAAAGAAAGGTAAACAATTCTTTAAAGAGGACACAAAAGTTTCTTCAGACACCCGAATTGTAAAGGACAGGTAAGAGTGGATATTGAACCGCTAGAAAACGATGCTGGAGAGTACGTAATGGGGAACAGTTTCAATAGGTTCAATAGGTGCATTTACTGTCAGGGAAAAGTATACTATATTCATCCTTAAATTCTTTTTCTTGGCAGACTTCTACGAAAAGAGGGAAGGGACCCACAGAATGCATGACCGTTAGAACCCCAAAACCACCCCCATCTCCACCCTTCAAAGCACAAGCAGCGGCAAAGCAACGACACCACCCATCCCACCCCCCCCCCAATCCCACCAGAGAAAAACATCAGCCCCCTCCACCGGGAAATGGCGGAAGAACTGAGTAAGTATTTTGCATTAGTTTTCACTGTGGAAGATACGAGCGGTGTGGTGCAAGCTCCAGGTGACAGGGGTCATGTTGGTTTGTGAAGATACCATGACAAGGTGAAGGTTTTTGTTAGATCACAGTAAGTGAAAAGTACAATATATTAAGGTAACCACAATCCCTAGTTTAAAACAACGAGTTGAAGAATTGATGAAAGGAAAAGTGATGCGAACGATCAGCAAAACGAGTCTAAACAGAGCACAAAATCATCGATACAGTCACAAGATTCACCCTTTTGTGCTGGCCAGAGACTCTGGTTTACAACGACTGCCTTCGAGTCTGGTACTTGGGACCGATCGCAGTTCGGGTCCGAAATCAGAATGCCAGGGAATGATCTACATTGCGCTGTACTCTTTGCCAGTCTTCTTCACCATCCACAACTGCACCACTCATGGTATAATTCAAAAACTTATTAAGCCTCCCATCTACATTCTCATCCCGGTCATTCTAATATTTCACAAATAGCAGAGGTCCCAGCACAGATCCCTGCACGAATTAAAGACCTCCAGCTCGAATAATTCTCTTCAAACACTTTCTTTTATCAAGAGGGACATTATTAAATGCTTTAGTCAAATCCATGTAGACGACATCATCAGATCTACCTTCATCGATGTCTTTCCTGACTTTGTCAGAAAACTCATTCAGGTTGTGAAGATGGGACCTGCTCCACACAAAGACATGATGACTCTCCCTAATTAGGCTTCCAAATGGAATCAGGTGCAGACAAAAGTTTCAGAAGTGTTTGTAGACCCGGTCTGACTGCCAAATAGAAAGTGACCAAACCGGGTTTCTTCTAGAGAACAAAGGTGAGCTGAATGGTGCATTCGCTGGCCGGGAGGTAGTCCTTAGTGTACATGGGAGACAGGAGGAAAGAGGCGATATGAGACAGGGGAGTTACCGTGGATAGGGTCAGGTCCATATCCATGACAGATATGTCCTGCAGAGACCAGTTTGATCTAAGATGAAGATCAGCTAGAGCCAGTGCCTGAATCCGGGAGCAGCTCTCAGTGATCCCCGGAGCAGTGGAGTTGTCAAATAGCGGCTGGGTGAACATTTTACTGGAAACGTGACAAAAATCACAAATTGCGGTACAGCCATTGTATCCTGTCCTGGGTCTGGGGAGGAGCCCTGAGTGGAACTGGAATTATACCTTGTTTCTGACTGCACCGGTTTCCTCTCAGTGACCAAAGGCAAGTTGGATGGTGTGTTCAATGGCCACAAAATACAGTCCGATATGTGCATGGGTGACAGAAGGAAAGAAACATCTTTCCTAACTCTATACACTCAAAATGTAGCATCTCACATCATTTTGTGACAATGACATTAGTGCCAATTTGCACCAGGACCTCTGAATTTTCACTCTTCCCCTTGACAATATCCCGCTGCAGCACCTATACACCCTGGACTCCAGCAGCCGTGAGGCATCACACCATCCTTGTGTCTCTTTTGTGGCCACAGTATCTCCTGCCTCTCTCCAGTAACTAGTGAGTAAACTGTCACTACCACACTGCCTGACTTCACCCTTCCCTGTCACAGGGGATCCACCAGGGTTTCCTCATCTCGTTTTGAATTTTTTAGAATCAGGTACATGCAAAAGTTTCAACAAAGCTTTCGTGGACTCAGGCTGACTCTCTGAGAAACTCGCTTAAAAGCTGCTACGCCTTAGACATTGAAGATCACAGAGATCAGGCCCAGATCCCAAGCCTTGGCTGGTTCAAACAGAAGGTGACCGCACCGGTTTTCTTCCAGAGACCAAAGGCGAGTCGATGGTGCGTTCACTGGCTGTAAGATACTGTCATTTGTGTACATGAGTAACCGAAGAAAAGAGACGATGTGAGACAGGGGAGTTGTCATGGTCAGGGTCAGGGCCATATCCATGACAGTCACGTCCTTCCCAGAGGGAGCTCGAGTTCATGGCCATGCTAAATTATATCGCAAAGACACAGAAATCATTAAGAAATCCCCTGAATGCACGTACCACGGGGTTTAATGACAACATTTATCGCATGGTTATGAGACTAGCACTATATGGTGAATTATTGGTCTCACAATCTGCCACATAATCATCTTGTACCTTATGATTTACCTTTCTCTGCAGCTGTTATATTTTGTTACATTTTGTTAGAGTTTCATCTTGTACTACAACAACACACTGCATTATTTATTGACCCAATATACCAGTATGCTAATACACTAACATGGGGGGAGTCCTGTATGGATCCGTTATTCTGTAACATTCAAGGGAAGTTGGTGAGCCTTCGGAACAAGTGATCAAAATATTGTCTCGATGTACTTTGGGGGAGTATATCAGTAAAAAGTAAACAAGGCCCTTGGATTGAATTTCACAAAGACAACGTTTGTGTAGATATGGCAAAGACCTCAGGAGGAAAAATGGAAGAAACTACTTGTCATTGAGTCAGTTGAGGGACAATGGCATCGATTTAAATAGATAATACATGTCGTGCAGGAAATATTAATACCCAAGGTCAGTAAGATGAAAAATAAAACTTTAGATCAACTACATGAATGAGCAAAGATATATATAAACATTGAAGAAAAGACAGCTAAGTAAGAAATACAGAAGAATATAGTAATACATTTAACCATAGGGCATATGAAAATATGAGAGCTATAGTCAAGTATGAAATTCAGATTTCCAAAGACAGGTTGAGAAGGATATTGCTGATAATATTAAAATTGACCAAGAGATTTTGTCAATACTTCAGTCATAACAGAAATTTTAAGTGGAAAATTAAATGTATTAGGAATAACGGTGGGGTGCAAAATTATGCAGAGGAGGACATAGCGGATACGCTTAACTCTTATTTTTCTAAAGTGTTCACCTGCAAAGATGTTAAAAATAAAGTTGCTTAAGCTGATTCAGAGATCTTAGTAAGTAAGGTCCTCTTTCAGCTGGAAAGGGTGAAAGTTAATAAATCTCAGTGTCGGACAACATATATCCAAGGGTACTTAACGAAGCCTATGATTAGAAATACAAACACAAAACAAGAACTTTCCAAAACTCTGTGAAGACTGATGAAGTCTGTAAGGACTTGAAATGGACAAATATTTTCCTGGTGTATAAGAAGGGTGACAGCACTGACCCTTTTAAATAATTACCAGTAAGCTTAACGTGTATCGTGGGTAAGATAAGAGAAATATACATAAACACCGATTTGGAAAAGTATCTGATAAGAGCAAGGATGCAGAAAGTGGGAATACAGGGATCCCTGTCTGGATTACTGCCAGTGACTAGTGGTGTTGGGACCATTACTTATTGCTGTATATAAGTGATTTAGATGATGAAATAGTTGGATTTGTTGCCAGGTTTGCTGATGATATGAAGACTGGTGGAGGGGGAGGTAGTGTTGAGAAAATAGGTAGGATGCGGAAGCACTTAGACAGATTAGGAGAAAGGGCAAATAAGTGGCAAATTAAATATAATATTGGAATATGCACTGTCACGCGTTCCAGTAGTGGTGATAAATGTGCAGACTATTTTCTAAAAGGGGAGAAAATCCGAAAATCTGAGAGGCAAAGTGACTTTGGTGTCATTGTGCGCAAAACCCTAAAGGTTAACTTTGAGGTTGAGTTGGAGGTGAGGAAAGGAAATGCAATGTGAGCATGCATTTCTGATGTCTAGAATACCAGAGCAGGGATGTAGTACTGAGGCCTCACCTTGAGTATTGTGTACAGTTTTGTACTCCTCATCTCAGAAGCGATGTGCCGGCATTGGAGAGAGTCCAGAGGAGGTTCACAAGGATGATTCCAGCAATGAAAGGGTTAGCATACGAAGAACATTTGATGACTCTGGGTCTGTACTCACTGGAATTTAGAAGGATGAGGGACGTTCTCATTGAAACCTTTTGAATGTTAAAAGGCTCAGACAGAGTAGAAGTGTAAAGGATGTTTCCCACGGTAGGAGAGTCCAGGACAAGAGGGAACAGATTCAGGATAGACAATAGACAATAGGTGCAGAAGTAGACCATTCGGCCCTTCGCACCGCCATTTTGAGATCATGGCTGATCAACTACTATCAATAACCGGTTCCTGCCTTGTCCCCATATCCCTTGATTCCCCTATCCATAAGATAACTATCTAGCTCCTTCTTGAAAGCATCCAGAGAATTGGACTCCACTACCTTCCGAGGCAGTGCATTCCAGACCCCCACAACTCTCTGGGAGAAGAAGTTTTTCCTTAACTCTGTCCTAAATTACCTACCCCTTATTCTCAAACCATGCCCTCTGGTACTGGACTCTCCCAGCATCTGGAACGTATTTCCTGCCTCTATCTTGTCCAATCCCTTAATAATCTTATATGTTTCAATCAGATCCCCTCTCAATCTCCTTAATTCCAGCGTGTACAAGCCCAGTCCCTCTAACCTCTGCGTAAGACAGTACGGACATCCCAGGAATTAACCTGGTGAATCTACGCTGCACTTCCTCTACAGCCAGGATGTCCTTCCTTAACCCTGGAGACCAAAACTGTACACAATACTCCAGGTGTGGTCTCACCAGGGCCCTGTACAAATGCAAAAGCATTTCCTTGGTCTTGTACTCAATTCCCTTTGTAATAAAGGCCAACATTCCATTAGCCTTCTTCACTGCCTGCTTCACTTGCTCATTCACCTTCAGTGACTGATGAACAAGGACTCCTAGATATCTTTGTATTTCTCCCTTACCTAACTGTACACCGTTCAGATAATAATCTCTCTCCCTGTTCTTACTCCAAAAGTGGATAACCTCACACTTATTCACATTAAACATCATCTGCCAAGTATCTGCCCACTCACTCAGCCTATCCAAGTCACCCTGAATTCTCCTAACATCCTCATCACATGTCACACTGCCACCCAGCTTAGTATCATCAGCAAACTTGCTGATGTTATTCTCAATGCCTTCATCTAAATCATTGATGTAAATCGTAAACAACTGTGGTCCCAGTACCGAGCCCTGTGGCACCCCACTAGTCACCACCTGCCATTCCGAGAAACACCCATTCACCGTTACCCTTTGCTTTCTATCTGACAACCAGTTTTCTATCCATCTCAATATCTTCCCACCAATGCCATGAGTTTTGATTTTACCCACCAATCTCCTATGTGGGTCCTTATCAAATGCCTTCTGAAAATCGAGGTACAATACATCCACTGGATCTCCCCTGTCTAACTTCTTGGTTACGTCCTCGAAAAACTCCAATAGATTAGTCAAGCATGATTTGCCCTTGGTAAATCCATGCTGGCTCGGCCCAATCCTATCACTGCTATCTAGATATGACACTATTTCATCTTTAATAATGGACTCTAGCATCTTCCCCACTGCTGAATTTAGGCTGACAGGACGATAGTTCTCTGTTTTCTCCCTCCCTCCTTTCTTAAAAAGTGGGGTAACATTAGCCATTCTCCAATCCTCAAGAACTGATCCTGAATCTATGGAACATTGGAAAATGATTACCAATGCATCCGCAATTTCCGGGGTCACCTCCTTTAGTACCCTACGATGCAGACCATCTGGACCTGGGGATTTGTCAGCCTTCAGTGCCATCAGTCTCCTCATCACAGTTTCCTTCCTAATGTCAATCTGTTTCATTTCCTCTGTTACCCTTTGTCCTTGGCCCATCTATACATCTGGGATATTGCTTGTGTCTTCCCTAGTGAAGACAGATCTAAAGTACTTATTAAATTCTTCTGCCATTTCTCTGCTTCCCATAACAATTTCACCCAATTCATTCTTCAAGGGCTCAACATTGTTCTTAACTATCTTCTTTCTCTTCGCTTACCTAAAAAAGCTTTTGCTACCCTCCTTTATATTCCTGGCTAGATTGCATTCGCACCTCTTTTTTTTTCACCCCGTATTGTGTTTTTAGTTAAGTTCTGTTGTTCCTTAAAAATTTCCCAAACATCTGTCCTCCCACTCACCTTAGCTCAGTCATATTTCTTTTTTTTAATGCTATGCAATCTCTGACTTCCTTTGTCAACCACTGTGGCCCCTTTCCCCCCTTTGAATCCTTCCTTCTCCGGAGGATGAACTAATTTTGAACCTTGTGCATTATTCCCAAGAATACCTGCCATTGCTGTTCCACTGTCTTTTCTGCTCGGATATCCGTCCAGTTAACTTTAGCCAGCTCCTCCCTCATGGCTCCATAGTTTCCCCTGTTCAACTGCAACACTGACACCTCCGATCTGCCCTTATCCTTCTCAAATTGCAGATAAAAACTTACCTTATTATGGTCACTACCGCCTAATGGCTCCTTTACTTCAAGATCGCTTATCAAATCCTGTTCATTACACAAGACTAAATCCTGAATAGCCTTGTCCCTGGTCGGCTCTCGTGCAAGCTGTTCCAAGAATGCATCCCGTAGGCACTCTACAAACTCCCTATCCTGTGGTCCAGCACCAACCTGATTCTCCCAGTTCACCTGCATGTTGAAATTCCCCATAACTACTGCGACATTACCTTTGCCACATGCCAATGTTAACTCCCTATTCAACTTGCACCCAATATCCATGCTACTGTTTGGTGGCCTGTAGACAACACCCATTAGTGTCTTTTTGCCCTTACTGTTCCTCAGTTCGATCCACACAGACTCTACTTCTCCTGATCCTATGTCCCCCCTTGCAAAGGACTGAATCTCATTCCTCACCAACAGGGTCACCCCACCCCCTCTGCCCACATTTCTGTCCCTACGATAGCACGTACACCCTTGTACATTCATTTCCCAGGTCTGATCTCCCTGCAGCCATGTCTCCGTTATCCCAACCACATCATAGTTACCCATTCGCACCTGAGCTTCATGCTCATCCGCCTTATTTCTGACACTTCGTGCATTCAGATATAGTATTTTTAGCCCATTTCTCCTCTCTCTGTTTAAATCGCTGCCTATTGTGCTTAACCCAGCTCCCCGAACTCCCATCGGGTTATACGCCCCTTGAATTTTGTTGTCCTTCCTAAATTTACGTATTCTTTCTGCACATTTAACTCCATGTTCCGTCAGACCATCCCTCTGCACATGTGTCCTCCTTATGACTTGTTCCACCTCACCTTTCTCTACTACACACTTAATATTCCGGAACGGTGTAGTCCCCACCTGTCCTTTATTCTTCATCTCGCTATCCTCTCTCGCATTCTGGATCCCTGCCCCCTGCAAATTTAGTTTAAACTCCCCCCCCCCCCGAGAAGCACAAGCATACTTTCCTGCAAGAATGTTAGTACCGCTCCAGTTCAGGTGTAAAACGTCCCGTCGGAACAGATCCCAACTTCCCTGGAACAAAGCCCAATTATCTAAAAACCTGAAGCCCTCCCTCCTGCACCATCCTCTCAGCCACGTATTATCCTGTATAATCCTTCTGTTCCTTGCCTCACTCGCACGTGGCACAGGTAGCAGTCCTGAGAATGTTACCCTGGAGGTCCTGCCCTTCAGCTTCGCACCTAACTCCCTGAACTCACTACGCAGGACCCCCTGACTCATCCTAACCACGCCAATGGTCCCTACATGGACCACAACATCTGGGTTCTTGCCCTCCCTCTCGAGAATAACCTGCACCCGATCTGAGATGTCCCGGACCCCGGCACCTGGGAGGCAACATAGCATCCGAGACTCCCGATCTTCCCCACAAAATCTCCTATCCGCCCCCTGACTATAGAATCCGTTATCACTACCGCTCTCTTCTCTTCCCTCCTCCCCTTCCTAGTCGAGGGTCCAACCTCAGTGCCAGAGACAGGACCACTGCAACTTGTTCCTGGTAGTTCATCCCCACCAACAGTATCCAAAACGGTATACTTATTGTTTATGGGAACGGCCACAGGGGTGCTCTGCTCTCTCTGTCTGCTCCCCCTGCCTCTCTTGACTGAAACCCATTTGCCTACCTACTGACTTTTCGGTGTGACTACCTCCCGATAACTCTTATCTATCTCTGCCTCTGCCTCCCGAATGATCTGTAGTTCATCCAGCTCCTGCTCCAATTCCCTAACTCGGTCTGATAGGAGCTGCAGCTGGATGCACCTATTGCAGGTGTGGTCATCAGGAACAACTGTGTTGACCCTGACCTCCCACATACTGCATACGGACCACACCACTGCTCTAACTGTCTCTCCCATTACCTGATCCTAGATTAGTCAGAATAAATGAAAAAAGTACCTACCGACCTTACCTTCCTTACCTCAGCAAGCACGTACTCAGGCTCACTGATTTCCTCTCACCGAAGTCCCCTTGAGCCGAAGCCCGCTGAGCCAAATCCCAGCACTCTGCTCCTGCGCACTCCGCTGCCCGCTCCTAAAAGTGGGCCGCTTTTTAAACCCCGGGATCGCCGCTGACGTCACCCGCCCCTGCGCAGTTTTACCTTCCTCCTCAGGTACTCTCCAGGTAGGTCCGACGGTCTCGGCCTCCCTGCAACGGCTGATCCTCCGATCCCCCGATCTCCAGTCGTCTGTCGACCTCGAGCACTCCTTGCCCCCGTTCCGCTGCCCGCACCGACACCGACCGGACAGAGGGGTGTGAATGCAAAACAGAGATGTGGAGAAAATTTCTTAGTCAGAAGGTGGTGAATTTGTGGAATTTTTGTCACTTGCAGCTGTGGAAACCAGGTCGTTGGGTGTATTTAAGGCAGGGATTGATAGTTTTTTGATTGGACATGGCATCAAAGCTGATAGGGAAAATGCCTGGAAATGGGTTTGAGCAGGAGAAAGAATGGATCAGTCATAATTGAATGTTGGAGCACACTCGATGGGCCAAACGGCCTAGTTCTGCTCCGATGTCTTATATTTTTTATGGCGTTCTGTTAGCAGACAGGCAGCATGGGTTCAGAAAGGGTAAATCATGTTTCACTAATATGTTGCAGGTCTATGAAGTGGGCGGGGGGGGAACAAAGTTTATGATCACAATAAAGCGGTGATACCATTTACTTGGGCTTCAGAAGGATTTTGAAAAGGTACCCCAGAAGAGGATAATATTCAAATTACAGGAGGTAGTGATTCAGGGTGTCGGGTGTGAATAAGTGCAGAATTGGCTCAGAAGCAGAAGGGGAAGAGTTATGGTGAGAGGATGATTTTCACAGCTGGAAAATGTTAGAAGTGGCTTCCACAAGGATCCGTTTTGGCGCTGCTGCTGTTTTTGTTTACATTGATGATGTGGATAAGCACAGAGTAATAAACTAGTTACGTATGCAGATGACACAAAATTAGAGAGATGGGCTGATACCATTCAGGCAGCAGAATCAATACAGGTAGATCTAAACAAAACCCTGACGTGGGCAGATAAATGACAGGTGAAATTTAATGTAAATAAATGTAAAATATTACATTTAGGAAGTAGAAGTATTAGATATAAATATACAATAGCGGTCTTGAGTAAGAAAGTGCATTGTATGAGAAGGACTTGAGTCTCCTGGAACTCATCACTATCAACATCTAGACAACACACTGAAGCAATGAGGAAGACTGATATAATGTTGGGCTATGTCATGCACTCAGAGGAGTCGAGAGCTAGAGACGTCTTCTTAAGCCGTTTCATGCACTTGTGAGGCCACGCCTTGAAAACTATGTACTGTTCTGATCACCATATTTTGTAAGGAATGTGAAGGCATTGGAAAGAGATCAGAGATGGGCGACTCCTCTCACTACAGGACTGCAGGGTGTGAGCTATGCAGTAAGATTAAGAGAATTAAATCTATCTGGCCTAAGTTGACATACAATGAGAGGAGATATGATAGAAGTGTTCAGAATCATTAAGGGCAGAATAAGTATGATGCCAACTGCTACTTCAAAATTAATCAATCAACAAAGAAAAGTGGAGACTGGTTAAAGGGAGATTTCAGTCTCACATCAGAAAGCAATTCTCTACAGAGTGATTTGACAGATGCACAGTGAACGCAACACTCTCACACTGAAGCATAGACCAACAGGTAAAGAATGAACCCCACAATCTCAGAATCAGGTTTATTATATGTGACGTGAAATTTATTAACTTAGCAGCTGCAGTTCAATGCAATGCATGATCGAGAAGAAGAAAAAAAGAATATAAAAATAATAATGATACTAAATAACAAAGTAAATCAATTGCAGTGTATGTATATTGAATGATGTAAACAAATCAGAAATGCCATATATTAAAAATAGTGAGGTATTGTCCAAAGATTTAATTTAATTTAATTTCTGTTTAGGAATCGAATAGCAGAGGGGAATACGCTGTCCTTCAATCACCGAATGTGTGACTTCAGGCTTCTGTTCCTCCTACCTGATGGGAACAGCGAGAAAAAGGCATGCCCTAGGTTTTGGAGGTCCTTAATAATGGACTTTGACTTTCTTAGATACCGCTCCCTAAATTTTTTGTATGATTTAACAGTCTGCCTATGGCTTTGCAGATTGAAACATTTATTCTCGATTTCTATTGACCTTTGACAGATTTGAGATCCCCATTAAAGACTGTTACATCAGCAACATGACACACAAAATGCTGGAGGAACTAGGCAGATTTCCTTATGTTGCCTTGGATTGCCAACATCTTCAGATTTTCTCGTGTTTGTGTATTAGCAACGTGCCTATTTTACCGTTCGCATCCTGATCTCGGTCTCTTTGTATCTTTGTTCGAATCTGTGCTGGTGTATTTCGAATTATATAGACTTCATTTCTTACATGAGAAGTAACATTCTTTACGTTATGTCCCTGACCAGATGTGTAATATGCAATTTATAGTGACTTATAATAAATAGTATGTTCAACTGGATAACATAGAAATACATTTGTGCAATTGTTTCTGAGTGTGTGTGTGTGTGTGTGTGTGTGTGTGTGTGTGTGTGTGTGTGTGTGTGTGTGTGTGTGTGTGTGTGTGTGTGTTTGTGTGTGTGTGAGAGAGAGAGAGAGAGAGAGAGAGAGAGAGAGAGAGAGAGAGAGAGAGAGAGAGAGAGAGAGATAGAGACCAGGAAGAAGCTGAAGGACTGAAGTACAGTTCAAAATGGGAAACTGCAGGAATCGGTCAATGTCGCTGGTCTCCGTTCAGAGATGAATAATTAGCCAACAAAAAGATGAAATCGGTAAATGTAGCTGCTTCGTGACAGAGCTCAATCTTTGAAAGTATATCACCCGGCCTATTTTCAGCAGAGACGCTGCTGAGGTAATGCAAATATTTTTGATGTATTTGTCTCCAATCGCTCCAATATTTACAATGGAGACAATGGTATTGAATTAAAGTATTTGTTCAAGTTACTGTAACTAATGAAGTTAGTGAGTTGTATAACCGTATCTCTGGAGACAGATTCTCGGTATAAATTAGGGTCGCTTTTGAGCTGCGAATACAGGAGCAACATAAATCATAGATTCTCACTGAAATGGTGTATCCAGTCATCTGGAGGATAGAAGACGTTTACTATCCTTTTATTTCAGCCTTTGGAATTCCCGGTAAGCCGCAGTGTCAGCTGCCGTGGGTGGATGTTGAAGTTTAATCCCAATGATGTCATTGATGCTGCCTCTGGTTTAAACTCTCACATTCCAGTGCCGGTATTCCGCATTTCAGGAATGGAGTGTAAACACCGGGACTACAGATGCTGGGATTTCTATCTGAAAACAAACCGCTGCAGGAATTCAGCGAAACGGCCAGTTTCTGTGGGACTGAGCGGGTCAGGCAGCGTTCCTCCAGCGGTTTGTGATTAACAATGAGATGTTCGGCTCTCTGCTTTTGGTCCTGTAGTAGCTGCACCGCATTTGCAAATATTGTGTTTACACAGCCCGCGGAGCTTCTGCCAATTTACCGTCTGCATTTGAATGTGAGTGATCGTCCGCTTAGGAGCAACAATCAAACCATCGACTGTAGTAACACTTTAGCAAATGTGTTGTAACACGAAACTGTTGTGGATTTTTAGTAAATGTCTGCGATATGACTGAATATAAAGGAGATGATGGGCAACACAGTGAAGTCGACGCTGAGTCAATTAACACAACCGACGTGGTGCTTCACAGTTATCAATACTGTGAAATGTGTTCTATTATATGTACACCTGACACCGTTACAGACATCTGACTACGGCACCGAGTTTGAATTCCTCTCCCCCGCTTCCCTGTGATGGATTCAGTGGGAGGCGTCATGTCTGTCTGTGAGGTTGTGTCAGACTGCGCTGTATCTGTTGGAATCTGTCAATGTTCTGTTGTAAAGTTAGTGAGGTGGCAAATGCCGGAATAGGAAACGAACTTGGGGAATGCTGTAAACACTGAGCCCCAAACAGCTTGTATGAAAAGAGAAACCAATTAACACTCGTGTCAGTGGTCTCTCTGAAACCAGTTCTGAGGAGAGATACTTTAACTGTTTCTCTACGTATTCTGTTTTGCCTGCGTGAGTTTTTCTTGCATTTCCTGTTCTTTCCCCTCTTTCGGCTGTTCTGTCGCTGACAGGGATGGCCATGGAAATTGATGATTGTCTGATGTAAGAATTTCATCAGACAATCCGGATTTCTTCATTTTATCCAGACGAGACGCGGAAGTCGCCGGTAGAAATTGTTCCATCCAGTATTGACTCTGAGGAGGTAGTTACCCAGTTTTTGCTTTCCGCTGCCACTTCACTTTTCGGTCATCAGTAAGGAATCCGTATTCAGATCATATTGACCTTATTTCACAGTGTAAACTCCTTCTCTGTCTCCGCCAGCTCTGCGGCCTCTCTCGACCCCCCCCCCCCCACCGCTAAATGTAACATTAAATCGGAAATATTACAGGTTCCCCTCAAACTGCTGCATTGGCTTCTGCTCAGTATTTTCTCAATTTGCTGTTCATTGCCTCTCTTCCAGCGAACTTGGTGGCGATTGTGATCCTGTCCCGGGGAAAGTGCGGTCTCTCCAAATGCATCACTCGCTACCTGGTGGGAATGGCAGCGGCCGATCTCCTGGTCGTTATATCGGATCCGCTGATGAGGTGGACTGCTAAAATTTATTTTCCCCGATCATTCCTTTTCATCACTGCTGTATGCAGTCTCGGTGAGTGGTTGATGTTTGCGAGCACTGCGGCCTCAGTCTGGCTGACTGTCGCTTTCACCGTCGATCGATTTGTGGCTATTTGCTGTGAGAAGCTGAAAACAAAATATTGCAACGAGAGAACGGCGGCTGTGGTTATCGGGACAGTGAGTGTGTTGTCTTGTTTGGTGAGTGTCCCCTACGGCTTTATATACGAGCCCATTGTAATGATTGATGGTGTTCCTCGGGGTTGTGTTGCTACACCGAGCTTCAGAAACTCACCCTCATGGGCGGCATTTGAGATGTTTTACCTCATTTTGTCCCCTTGTGTCCCTTTCTTTCTGATGTTGCTGCTCAATATTCTAACTGTCAGGCGGATTCTAGCGGCCAGTCGATCCCGCAGGAGGCTCCGGGGTCAAAAGAGTGGAGAGAATAACAAGGACCGGGAGATGGAGAACCGACGCAAATCCATCGTTTTGCTCTTCTGCATAACCGGTAGTTTCATCTTGTTGTGGGGAACACAGGTGGTATTTTACATCTACAGACGGATTTCAAACACGTTTTTTTATTCTGTCACGGATCCACGCTACACCATAAGATACACATCGGACATGCTGCAGGTTCTCAGTTCCTGCACCAACACGTGTATTTACGCCCTGACTCAGAGCAAATTCCGAGAGGAACTGAAGAATGCGGTGAAATACCCGCTGAATCGGAATTTGAAACTTATGAAGCATTAGAAATAAATGTAGTAACGTATTAGAATTCAGCTGCCTTCATGCTCCCTATTCTACCCCCCCCCCCCCACTTGTGATTCTATGGAAACAATGTGATGAACAGAGTTACTGAAACAGGAGAGAATCTGCATTCGCTAGAAATACCAAACATCACACAGAGAGTCAGATCCTGGTGAAGGGTCTCGCCACGAAACCTCGACTGTTTACTCTTCTCCTCACACAAAATGCTGGAGGAAATCAGGAGTCCAGGCAGCATCTATGGAAAAGAACAAACTATTGACGTTTCGGGCCGAGACCCTTCATCAGAGTCCCGTCAACAGCTTACTCTATTCCATTTTGTGTGTGTTGCCTTAGAATTACAAAACAGCTGTTTACAGATTATCTCGACGGCATCACTGTCCTCACCATCCCAGAGAAATCCCTTTTGCGCCTTATGCCCGCCCTGTTATATTGAAGCTTGAGGAGAACCTGTTTCCCCTGCTTCCCGGTTCTGACAAAACCAGCTGATCTTGGAGAATATTTTCATCTCTATCAACCATTTCTCCTCCCATCAAAACCCGTCGCTTCCTTCACCACCTTTTATTCTCCTCCTTCTCTACCTGTAGGTTTTCCTTCTCACTGCCATATTGACCTATCTTCCTGTAAAATGATTTTCCTGTTTTACAATTCGAGGCAAAGTACCGTTACGTTCATTTGTCTCTCTGTGAGAGACATAGAGATAGAGAAATTGAGCGCGAGGAAGAGAACGAATGAGATATCGCGAGGAAAGGGCGCGCGGGAGACCACGTGAAGGAGATGGCGCGAGGGAGCTCGTGCCATGAAGATGGGGCTAGAGTGAGCGTGATGTAAAGGGGGTGAGCGCGAGGGAGAGCGTCAGAAGGAGACATCGTGAGGGGAGAGCGCACGAAGGAGTTGGCGTGAGTGAGAGGGAGCGAAGGAGAACACTTGAGGGACAGGGCACGAGGAAGATGTCGCGAGAGTGAGCGCGAGGGCGTATGGGAGAAGCAGAGAAAATAGAATTAGAGAGAGTGATAGCGAAGCGACTAAGACATCGTGAGGGAGACAGAGAGACAGTGACAGACAGAAGGAGAGAGAGAGGGAGAGGGAGAGGAAAATAGATCGATAGCGGAGCCTTCGTTCCCCCAGTTTACCCTCGTTCGCCTGGGATGAACTGCCGTCGCCCCTCCAATAGTGCGATACTTCGGTGTAAATACGGTATAATGCCACTCCTGTAAACGCTCGCAACACAAATACCAGACAATACACCAAAAGAGAGTAAATAATTGCAATTTTATTTCTTAGTGGTGGGTTAGTAGAAACAGATAACCTAAATGCGCCAAATAAATAAGTTTATCAATTTGTGCACATAATATTTTAATACGCTGGAGCTCACGCCTCCGGTTCCATCCACAACGACCTTCCGAGCCTTCGGCCACCGACCGAACCGCCAACATTCAGTATTCGCCGCTCTGGAACCGCTGTCCGCTCCTCACACGTCCGTCCTTCTCGCTCTCCTCCCGAAAAAGACCGCGAACTCCCGCTCAGCTCACACAGACAAGATAGCATCACAATTCTCCATTGGTTAGCTTCCCCCTTATCGGTAGACATAACCAAACATACCAGACACAGAAACCCATTACAGCATTAAGTAACATTACAGAGAAGCCATTTTGTTTGCCTGAACAGTTAACACCACTCTTACTGGTACTGAGAGTCCTACATTCTCCCCACACCAAATTTAGTCATACCTTCATGACGCTCAGATAATTTGCCAACACTTTCTGCAAAACACAAAGCCAAGCCAAGTGCAGAAAGCAGTGTCATCACTCCCCAAAACAGCGGAGATAACACCCTGTTCCCCGGGTGCTACATAAGCCAACATATCTGGGGGCGCCTAATTCTCTGAGACCTGCACACTCCTTCTTCTAACTCCTCCACCTCGGACACTACAGAAGACTCATGGACCCTTCTGCACCTCGAAACCCTCTATCTCTTACTCTGGTTCCACATCCTCCCCGCCAACGACCTGTGGTACTCCCGACAGCCAATCACCAGCTCCACTTATCCCATCTAACCCAGTGGGGGAAGGGCCAGGAATCTCCTTCTCCATCACAGCGGCATCAGCGAACAGCAACATGTACCAACCATCCGAATCAGTATCCCTCACAGGGTCTGGGCCCGGGCCCGTCTCTCCCGGTGTGGGCTCTTTCTCCACCCTGCGTGGACGCAACGTCCTGGTACTCGGTGCAGCCGGCACCTCGGGCTCCCGCTCTACTTGTACATCTCGCCCCAGAGGCAACAGATGATTCCGATGGAGAATCTTGATGGGCCCCTTCCCATCCATGGGCCGCATTCGGAAAACCGGTAAGCTGGGCAACTGACTCTGCACCATATAGGGCGTTCCCGACCAGCGTCCAGCCAGTTTGTGCTTCCCGGGTAATCCCAAATTCCTTATGACTCGGCCTCCCGGCAGGAGTTAGGAAGATTCACTTTCTGGTCATACCTCTTTTTATTTCCCCGATTCTGCTTCGCGGTCGCCTCCCCAGCCTACACATAAGCCCTTTTGAAGCTCTTCTTTCATATCAGCAACATACTTCAAGTAAGGGTTCGGCGATACTTCACCCACGGCAGTCACGAAACAGAGGTCAACGGGCAACCTTGCTTCGCGCCCGAACATCACATAATAGGGTGAGTACCCAGTCGCGTCATTACGTGTACAGTTGTAACAGTGAACCGGATGTCAAATATGTTGATTCCACCGACTCTTTTTGCTGATCTCCGGAGTCCCGAACATGTTTAGCAGGATCCGATAAACCTCTCCGGCTGAGAGTCGCCCTGCGGATGACAGGGCGTGGTCCTCGATTTCTCAACCCCCAGCATACCCAGTAACTCATAGATGAGCTTACTCTCAAAGTCCCGTCCCTGGTCACTAGGTATCCGCCGAGGAAGGCCATAATGCACAAAATACTTCTCCCATCGCACTTTCGCCACCGTATTCGCCGTTTGATCCTTGGTGGGGAATACTTGGTGTGATGGTCAGTGATGACGGATGGTCAGTGATGACGGAGACATTCGCCATGTTGCTGGTATCGGGTTCTATGGCCAGGAAATCCATACACACCAGATCCAAAGTCCCCGCACTCTGCAAGTGCGACAACGGAGTAGCCTGCACAGGCAGCGTC
The DNA here is from genome assembly GCF_048418815.1 of Hemitrygon akajei. Taxonomy (NCBI): domain Eukaryota; kingdom Metazoa; phylum Chordata; class Chondrichthyes; order Myliobatiformes; family Dasyatidae; genus Hemitrygon; species Hemitrygon akajei. The sequence goes on from NW_027331920.1 coordinate 3,562,052, forward strand.
TTCCGGCGTAGGCAACGTATGCAATACTCGTCGACCTCCGACCTCATTCGGGGCCAATAAAACCGATCGTTGAGCAACCCATAGGTCTTCTCCACCCACAAGTACCCAGAGTAATCATGCAGTGACTTCATCACAACACTCCGATACTTCTCAGGCAGGACCAGCTGCCAACGCCAAGGTTGGTCCGGGGGGCGGGGGGGTGGGGGCGGTATGTTACCCGGTATAACATTTGGTTCTTCAACCTCATCGAGGCCCTTCTCTCAGTAACAGAAACCGTGAACCGTGTTGTGTCTTGTCCACCCGGGTCATGTCCCCCTTCAGGTGGCCAGGGTCATCTCGCTGAGCAACTGCCACTTCCCCAGTACTCAGCTCTGGCAGCTTTGGGGTCTTCAGAGCCGTCATGGCACAGTAAACTAGGGGTAGGGCGTCATCGGACGCCCCCAATGGGTCCACTGCACGATCTGGCCTCTCCTTTTCCTTGGCCTGCGCAGTGATAGAAAACTGACACATGGCCTTCACCCCGGATGCGGTAACGCTCTCCCACTCCTCGTCCTCATGTTTCCGTCGAGACAGAGCATCTGCATCGACATTCCGGCTCCCCGGCCGCTACTTCAGGCTAAAGTCATATGCAGACCGGGCGGTCAGTTTCGCTGAGGTCAGGATATAGGTAAGCGGGTTGTTGTCCGTCTGCACCTCAAATTTGGCCCCGTAGAGTTAATCACTCAGCCTATCCACTACCGCCCATTTCAACGCCCGAAACTCCAAACTGTGGGTGGGACAGTTCCCCTCGGAAGGGTGACAAACTCCGGCTGGCAAACGTTACCGGCCTCAGCCCGGCGCCCTGATCCTGATACAAGACGGCCCCTAACCCCACTGACTGGCATCGATGTGTACCACAGAGGACAATCGGGGGTCCGCAGAAGCCAGACACGGCGCCCGAGTCAGCATCTCCTTCAGGGACTGAAAAGCCGCTTCACATTGGTCATCCCATCTCTGTCCGAAGGGCTCTGCCGGGTCCAAATATTCTCCAGCCTCCCTTCCTCTTCTCCTTTTCCCTTTCTGTCCCAGAGGAGTGTCGCCACGCAGAAGCTGGTTCAAGGGATGGCTCACCTTGGAGTAGCCCTTCACGAATCTCCGGTAGTATCCACAGAACCCCAAGAACGAGCGCAGAGCGCTCACAGTCTGGGGCCTCGGCCAGGTGGCCACGGTTCCATCTTAACCGGGTCTGTACCTACCCCGTTTCGCAAGATTATATGTCCAACACAGCTAACAGACGTCTGGCAAAACTGGCACTTGTCCAGGGAAAGTTTTAACCCTTCATCCTTCTGCCGGTTGAGCACCTTCATTAGTCTCGCTTCGTGTTCTTCCAAGGTGGCTCCAGACACTACAAATCATCCAAATATACCAGCACTTCAAGCAAATTCATATCCCCCACGGTCTTCTCCATGACCCTCTGGAAGGTGGAAGGGCCCCCCATATGCCCTGGGGCATCCGTTCGAACTGGTAAAACCCCAGGGGGCATATAAAGGCTCGCCTCACTCATCGGGATCTGGTAATATCCACTCCTCAAATCCAACACACTGAACCACTTCGCCCCACTCAGACAGGCCAACGCGTCTTCGACCCTGCGGACCGGATACTGGTCAGGGATGGTGCGGCTATTCAGGGTCCTACAGTCCACACACATACGAATCTTCCCATTTTTCTTCCTGGCCAAGACTATCGGGGGCGCATGAGGGCTACAGGACTCCGTAATGATCCCAGCTTCCTTCACCTTACACAAATGCTGCCACACATCCTCCACGTCTGCAGGGGCCAGTCGCCGCGACCTTTCTCGAAACGGGGTGACTTCCCACGTCAAACTCATCTAGGGAAAAAACATCTCTTAGCATCAGCATCTTCTCTACCATCCTCCGTTTCCAATTCGCCAGCACGGGCGAGGCCCCAAAATTAAACGCCCCAGCGGTCAACTTATCCCTGTTTTCCAATGGTTCTCTCCCCGCGAGCCTCACGGGGGAACTATGCATCACCGTCACCGGGAACAAATGCGCCAGGGGCATCACTCGTTTAAAAGTGACCTCCCGTTGCGTGGTGTTCCTGGTGTTCACCGCCACCCGGGGTGCTCGTACCACCGAGAGCTTCTGCAGCTCCGGTCTCAACAGCACCCCAGCCGAGAATCTCGATTCCCCCTCGAGATCGTTCGGGGTGTCCACTAAAAATGCTTCACCCTCAGGTACTCCGGAGTATCTGGGGATCCCCATCACTCTCGTTACTTCACCCTGGGCTTCGACTGGGAGCACCATACAGTTCCTCCTTCCAATGCCTTGTCCCGTTTCATGCCACCACACACACCTCCTAAAAGGCAGCTTGAAACACTGGGTGCACTGTCATGGTCTCCAAAAAGTCCTCACCCGTCTTCTCCTTGCAGGCCCCCAGGAGTCTCCGTACAAGAGGGGTGTTGGTCCCCACCAGAATTAATACACCTCTCGTCGCAACTGGGTCCGGGCAAACCAGCACTCAGACACTCCCACCTCGGCCTCTAGAAACTCCAGCCTCACGGACAAATACCCATCGTATGGATAATCACCAGCACTGTTACCCCAAATTTCCAGGGCACTGAAGGGCGTCAAGGGTAAATGCGACAAATGCTGATCGTAGAATGACCGGTACAACAGCGTGACCTGTGACCCCGTGTCGAGTATGGCTTTTGCATCTCTTCCCTCCATCCGGATTGACACGCTGGATCGGGGTCCCACCAATCCTTCGCTGATAGGGTCCTCTCCTCTCCGGGGTCCCGCGGCACTTTGTGTTTTCCCAGAGACTCCAGGGCGTTCCCTCACTGGGTCTCCTCTAAGTTTCCCGAACCCCCGCCTTACTGCTTGGACACCCGTGGAGTCTCCCCTCGAGGGGCGCCCAGCCGGTCACATTACCGCCTGAAGTGCCCCTCTTCCCCACAGTTATAACACACACCCGGTCTCGCGGGACCCCGGCCTCCCCCGGGCCTCTGTGCAGTCCGTCCCTTCAGGGAGGGGCCCTATCTGCCAGTCCCCTCATGCGGAGGAATCTGCTCACTATCTCCCGATTGGAGCTGGCCCCAGTCACTTCACTACAAGGGGCTACCACGGAGGACTGCACCGTACTGACGGAGCCCTCTTTCGATTCCAATGCGTCCTCCTCCTCCCTCACCTCTCTGATTGGAGCTGTCCCCTGTTACTTCACCACAAGGGGACTACGAGGGAGGACTGCACCGTACTGACGGAGCCCTCTTTCGATTCCCATGCGTCCTCCTCCTCCCTCACCTCTCTGATTGGAGCTGGCCCCTGTTACTTCACCACAAGGGGACTACTAGGGAGGACTGCACCGTACTGACGGAGCCCTCTTTCGATTCCAATGCGTCCTCCTCCTCCCTCACCTCTCTGAGCAACTGAACAAAGGATGGGTGGGGGCCGCTATCTACTGGACTGCCGGAGACTCGTAGCAATCACTTCATGCCTCTTGGCGCTCCGGGCTACCTGATCTATCCTGATCTGATTCAGCCCCGTCTCCGGAATAACCCGCCGTCGCCTCAGACAATTTATTCTTCACTCTACCCGGAAAAGATACTCAGAAAGCTTTTCGCCTGTCTCTAGACGTAGGCCCCGAAGCCCCCCTAAAAACTCCACCGTGCCCCCGTCAGACCAAAAGCCTCCTCCAATGCTTCTAGATACTCCCTCCAGGTAGCCAAGGGGTTCCTGGCCTTCCCACCTTTCACTACCTCAGCTGCCACCCCTCACAAACTGTTAACCAATCTCTGACCCTTTTCTTCCTCAGAACACTGCCACTCACCCAGCAGCCGAGAGACATGCTCTACCCAGGACTCACAATCTTCTTCCCCTTGCGCCCTGAGAAAATTCTTAAATTCTAACGACGACCCGCCGACTTGTTCACCAAGGAGATAATGGCTAACGCCAACTCCGAACCCTCCCCCTTCTGTGGCAGAGGGGGACCAATGAGATTTTCCAAATCTGACCACTCCCTTCCTTCACCCTTCAAAAACGATAGGACCCCGTCTCGGAAATCTCCGCCCCCAGCGGCTGGCAACTCCTCTGGTGTCCCATCAGACCTGTCAAACCTTTCCTGTGTGACGATGTTCACGCCCCATGGACCCGCGTCACTGAGGTCACCGACAGACGGTGGCAGTCCCACCGCCGAGACGTCAGCACCAATCCGCGCTAATAAAAAGCCTAAACCCCCCATTTTGCCAATCTTTCTGTCTACGATTTCGACCCTACCGATAGCTCTGACCGTACTCAAACATCAAATTAACACTCCGTCCGAGATACGCACTTAATACGCAGGCATGATTAACCGGTACTTCCTCGATCTCACACCAGAGTTCAGTCTTATCCGAATCCTTCACCCCTCGTTTAAACCGGAACGAATTACCCCGTACGTGACAAATTCAATCCCGAACGAAAAACCCCTCTCTTGTAGGGCGAGACGTACAAGTAGAGCGGGGACCCGAGATGCCGGATGCACCTAGTACCAGGACTTTGCGTCCACGGAAGGTCGAGAAAGAGCCCACACTGGGAGAGTCGGGCCGGCCCCAGTCAGGCCCCTGTGAGGGTTACTGCTCGGATGGTTAGTACATGCTGCCGTTCTCTGATGCCCCCGTGGTGGAGGATGAGACTCCTGGCCCTTCCCCCATTGGGTTAGATGGGGTAAGGGGAGCTAGTGATGGGCTGTACAGAGTACCACCACAGGGCGTTGGCGGGGAGGAGTTTGGGCCGGAGTAAGAGAGAGAGGGTTCCGAGGTGCAGAGGGGATTTGTTGACCGCTCGCGGGAGGGTTCGCCTCGTGGTTTCCATGAGTCTTCTGTAGTGTCCGAGGTGGAGGAGTTAGAAGAGGGGGTGCGCAGGTCTCAGAGAAGTAGGCACCCCCCAGATAGGTTGGCTTATGTAGCACCCGGGGAACGGGGTGTGATCTCCTCTGTTTTGGGGAGTTATGTCACTGCTTTCTGCACTTGGGTTGGGCTTTGTGCTTTGCAGGAGGGGTTGGCAAATTATCTGAGCGTCATGAGGGCATGACTTAATTTGGTGTGGGGAGAATGTGGAACTCTCAGTACCAGTAACTGTGGTGTTAACTGTTCAGGCTAACAAAATGGCTTCTCTGTATTGTTATAATGAAATGGCTTCTCTGAATCGTTATTTCATGCTGTAATGGGTTTCTGTGTCTGGTATGTTTAGATTATGTCTACCGATAAGGGGGAAGCTAACCAATGGAGAATTGTGATGCTATCTTGTCTGTGTGAGCTGAGCGGGAGTTCGCGGTCTTTTTCGGGAGGAGAGCGAGAAGGACGGACGTGTGAGGAGCGGACAGCGGTTCCAGAGCGGCGGATACTGGACGTCGGCGGTTCGGACGGTGGCCGGAGGCTCGGAAGGTCGTTGTGGATGGAACCGGAGGCGCGAGCTCCAACGTATTAAAATATTATGTGCACAACTGATAAACATTTATTTGATAAGCATTTAGGTTATCTGTTTCTACTAACCCACCACTAAGAGATAACTATAAAGTTGCAATTATTTACTCTCTTTTCGTGTATTTTCTGGTATTTGTGTTGCGAGGTGTTCTATTGGGGGGGGGGGGGTAAACATTACACCGAATTTACACCCAAGTATCGCACTGTTGACCGGGCGACGGCGGTTCACACTAGGCGAACGGGGGTGAACTGGGGGCACAGAGGCTACATTATCGATCTATTTCCCTCCCTCTCACTGTCTTTCCTTGTCTCCCTCGCGATGTCTTAGACGCTTCACTGTCTCTCTCTCATTCTATTTTCTCTGCCTCTCCCACACGCCCTCGAGCTCACTCTCGCGACATGTTCCACGTGTCCTATCCCTCACGTGCTCTCCTTCGCCCCCTCTTCCTCACGCCAACTCTTTCGTGCGTTCTCCCCTCGCGATGTCTCCTTCTGTCACTCTCCCTCGCGCTCACCATCGCCCGCACCCTCTCCGTCACGCCCTTTACATCACGCTCTGTCAAGCCTCATCTCCATGGCACCAGCTCCCTCGCGCCATCTCCCTCACGTTCTCTCCCGCGCGCCCTTTCCTCGCGATATCTCATTCGCTCTCTTCCTCGCGCTCACTCTCCCGATCTCACTATCTCTCACAGAGAGACAAATGAACGTAACAGTACTTTGTCTTTAATTGTAAAACTGGTAAATTCGTTTACAGGAAGATATTTCAAGCTGGCAGTGAGAAGGAAAGCCTACAAGTAGAGAAGGAGGAGAATAAAAGGTGGTGAAGGAAAGGACGGGTTTTGATGGGAGTAGCAGTGGTTGATAGAGATGAAAATATTCTGCAAGATCAGACGGTTTTGTCAGAACCGGGGAGCAGGGGAAACAGGTTCGCCTCAAGCTTCGATATAACAGGGCGGGGACGTGAGGCGCAACAGGGATTTCTCTGGGATGTTGAGGCCAGTGATGCCGTCGGGATCAGCTGTAAACAGCTGTTTTGTAATTCTAAGGCAACACACAAATAGGGAAATGAGTAAATAATTGACAGGACTCTGATGAAGGGTCTCGGCCCGAAACGCAATAGTTTGTTCTTTTCCATAGATGCTGCTGGCCTGCTGAGTTCCTCCAGCATTTTGTGTGAGGAGAAGAGTAAAGAGTCGAGGTTTCGTGGCGAGACCCTTCACGAGGATCTGACTCTCAGTGTGTTGTTTTGTATTTCGAGCGAATGCAGATTCTCTCCTGTTTCAGTAACTCTGTTCATCACATTGTTTCCATAGAATCACAAGTGGAGGGGGTAGAATTGGGAGCATGAAGGCCGCTGAATTCTAATACGTTACTACATTTATTTCTAATGTTTCATGAGTTTCAAAATCCGATTCAGCGGGTATTTCACCGCATTCTTCAGTTCCTCTCGGAATTTGCTCTGAGTCAGGACGTAAATACACGTGTTGGTGCAGGAACTGAGAACCTGCAGCATGTCTGATGTGCGTCTTATGGTGTCGCGTGGATCCGTGACAGGATAAAAAAACCTGTTTGAAATCCGTCTGTAGATGGAAAATACCACCTGTGTTCCCCACAACGATATGAAGCAACCGGTTATGCAGAAGAGCAAAACGATAGATTTGCGTCGGTTCTCCATCTCCCGGTCCTTGTTATTCTCTCCACTCCTTTGACCCCGGAGCCTCCTGCGGGATCGACTGGCCGCTAGAATCCGCCTGACAGTCAGAATATTGAGCAGCAACATCAGAAAGAAAGGGACACAAGGGGCCAAAATGAGGTGAAACATCGGAATTGCCGCCCATGAGGGTGAGTTTGTGAAGCTCGGTGTAGCAACACAACCCCAAGGAACACCATCGATTATTACAATGGGCTCGTATATAAAGCCTCAGGGGACACTCAACAAACAAGACAACACACTCACTGTCCCGATAACCACAGCCGCCGTTCTCTCGGTGCAATATTTTGTTTTCAGCTTCTCACAGCAAATAGCCAGAAATCGATCGACGGTGAAAGCGACAGTCAGCCAGACTGAGGCCGCAGTGCTCGCAAACATCAACCACTCACCGAGACTGCATACAGCAGTGATGAAAAGGAATGATCGGGGAAAATAAATTTTAGCAGTCCACCTCATCAGCGGATCCGAGATAACGACCAGGAGATCTGCCGCTGCCATTCCCACCGAAATGTGAAGTGGCAGCGGAAAGCAAAAACTGGGTAACTACCTCCTCAGAGTCAATACTGAATGGAACAATTTCTACCGGCGCCTTCCGCGTCTCGTCTGGATGAAATGAAGAAATCCGGACGCTGATGGCGGGATTCTTCCATTAGACAATCAGCAGCTTCCATGGCGATCCCTGTCAGCGACAGACAGCCGAAGGGCGGAACAAAAACAGGAAATGCTGGAAACACATATCCAGACAAAACAGAATATGTGGAAAACAGTTAAAGTATCTCTCCTCAGAACTGTTCTCAGAGAGACCCCCGACACAAGTCTCTTTCCATACAAGCTGCTTGGGGCTCAGTGTTTCCAGCATTCCCCGAGTTTGTTTCCTATTCCGGCATTTGCCACCTCACTGACTTTACAACAGAACATTGACAGATTCCAACAGATACAGCGCAGTCTGACACAACCTCACAGACAGACATGACGCCTCCCACTGAATCCATCACAGGGAAGCGGGGGAGAGGAATTCAAACTCGGTGCCGTAGTCAGATGTCTGTAACGGTGTCAGGTGTAGATATAATAGATCACATTTCACTGTATTGATAACTGTGAAGCACCACGTCAGTTGTGTTAATTGACTCAACGTCGACTTCTCTGTGTTGTCCATCATCTCCTTTATATTCAGTCATATCGCAGAAATTTACTAAAAAAAATCCACAACAGTTTCGTGTTAGAACACATTTGCTAAAGTGTTACTGCAGTCGATGGTTTGATTGTTGCTCCTAAGCGGACAATCACTCACTTTCAAATGCAGAAGGTAAATTGGCATAAGCTCCGCGGGTTGTGTAAACACAATATTTGCAAATGCGGTGCAGCTACTACAGGACCAAAAGCAGAGAGGCGAACATCTCATTGTTAATCACAAACCGCTGGAGGAACGCTGCCTGACCCTTTCAGTCCCACGGAAACTGGCCGTTTCGCTGAATTCCCGCAGCGGTTTGCTTTTAGATAGAAATCCCGGCATCTACAGTCGCGGTGTTTCCACTCCATTCCTGAAATGCGGAATACAGGCACTGGAATGTGACAGTTTAAACCAGCGGCAGCATCAATCACATCATTGGGATTAAACTTCAACATCCTCTCACGGCAGCTGACACTGCAGCTTACCGGGAATTCCAAAGGCTGAAATAAAAGGTTAGAAAAGGTCTTCTATCCGCCAGATGACTGGATACACCATTTCAGTGAGAATCTGTGATTTATGTTGCTCCTGAATACACAGCTCAAAAGCGACCCTAATTTATACAGAGGATCTGTCTCCAGAGATACGGTAATACAACTCAATAACTTCCTTAGTTACAGTAACTTGAACAAATACTTTAATTCAATACCATTGTCTCCATTGTAAATATTGGGGCGATTGGATACAAATACATCAAAAATCTTTGGCATTACCTCAGCAGTGACCCTGGTGAAAATAGGCCGGGTGATATATTCAAAGATTGAGCTCTGTCACGAAGCAGCTACACTTACGAGATTTCATCTTTTTGTTGGCTAATTATTCATCTCTGAACGGAGACCAGTGACACTGACCGATCTCTACCTCTCTCCCTGCAGTTTTCCATTTTGAACTGTCCTTCAGTCCTTCAGGTTCTTCCTGGTCTCTCTCCACCCCTCTCTCTCTCTCTCTCTCTCTCTCTCTCTCTCTCTCTCTCTCTCTCTCTCTCTCTCTCTCTCTCTCACACACACACACACACACTCACAGACAGACAGACACACACACACACACACACACACACACACACACACACACACACACACACACACACACACACACACACACACACACACACACACACACACTCCGATAGGCAAACTGACAAGTAAACAGGTCAAGCAAGCAGACAGACTGCCAGAAACAGAGACATAGATTGCAGGACTGTGGTGTTCCTCCTGTATCTCCTCGTCTCTGGTACAGTGTGAGAATGTGGTGTTCACTCTGTACCTGTCAGTCTATGATACAGTGTGATACTGCACAGGACCGAAAGAAGTGCTAAGGTTGTAAGTCATATCAGCTCAATCTTGGGTACTAGCCTACAAAGTACCCAGGACATCTTTAGAGAGCAGTGTCTCAGAAAGGCAAAGTCCATTATTAAGGACCTCCAAAACCTAGGGCATGCCCTTTTCTCACTGTTCCCATCAGGTAGGAGGTCCAGAAGCCTGAAGTCACACATTCGGTGATTGAAGGACAGCGTATTCCTCACTGCCATTCGATTCCTAAACAGACATTAAATCTTTGGACAATACCTCATTATTTTGTAATATATGGTATTTCTGATTTGTTTACATTATTCAATATACTTACACTGCAACTGATTTACTTTGTTATTTAGTATCATTATTATTTTTATATTCTTCATTATTATGTTTTCTTCCTCTCGATCATGCATTGCATTGAAATGCTGCTGCTGCTAGGTTAACAAATTTCACGTCACCTGCCGGTGAATATAACCCTGATTCTGATATGATTCTGAGATGGTAGGGTTCATTCTGTACCTGTCAGTCTCCAATACCGTGTGAAAGTGTGGGTTTCATTATGTACTTGTCAGTCCATGATACAGTGTGAGATTGTGGGGTTCATTCTCTACCTGTCAGTCTATGCTTAAGTGTGAGAGTGTTGCGTTCACTGTGCATCTGTCAAATCACTTTATAAAGAATTGCTTTCTGATGTCAGTCTGAAATCTCACTTTCACCAGTCTCCACGTTTCCTTGTTAATAGATTAATTTTGAAGTAGCAGTTGGCATCATACTTACTCTGCCCTTAATGATTCCGAATACTTCTATCATATCTCCTCTCATTGTATGTCAACCTAGGCCAGATAGATTTAATTCTCTCAATCTTACTGCATAGCTGACACCCTGTAGTCCTGTAGTGACAGGAGTCGCCCTTCTCTGATCTCTTTCCAATGCCTTCACATTCCTTACAAAATATGGTGATCAGAATTGTACACAGTTCTCAAGGCGTGGCCTCACAAGTGCATGAAACAGGTTAAGGAGACGTCTCTAGCTCTGGACTCCTCTGATCGTATTACATAGCCCAACATTATATCAGCCTTCCTCATTGCTTCAGTATGTTGTCCAGATGTTGATAGTGATGTCTTCCAGGAGACTCAAATCCTTCTCATACAATGCACTTGCTTACTCAAGACCCCTATTGTATATTTATATCTAATACTTCTACTTCCTAAATGTAATATTTTACATTTATTTGCATTAAATTTCACCTGTCAGTTATCTGCCCACGTCAGGATTTTGTTTAGATCTACCTGTATTGATTCCGCTGCCTGAATGGTATCAGCCCATCTCTCTAATTTTGTGTCATCTGCATACTGAGCTAGTTTGTTACTCTGTGCTTATCCAAATCATCAATGTAAATAAAAACAGCAGCAGCCCCCAAACGGATTCTTGTGGAAGCCACTTTTAACATTTTCCAGCTGTGAAAATGATCCTCTCACCATAACTCTTCCCTTTTTGCTTCTCAGCCAGTTCTGCACTCATTCACGTCCCGTAGCCTGAATCCCTACCTCCTGTAATTTGAATATTAACCTCTTCTGGGGTACCTTTTCAAAATCCTTCTGAAGCCCAAGTAAATGGTATCACCGCTTTATTGTGATCATAAATTTTGTTTCCCCCCGCCCACTTCATAGACCTGCAACATATTAGTGAAACATGATTTACCCTTTCTGAACCCATGCTGCCTGTCTGCTAACAGAACGCCATAAAAATATAAGACATCAGAGTAGAACTAGGCCGTTCGGCCCATCGAGTCTGCTCCAACATTCAATTATGACTGATCCTTTCTTTCTCCTGCTCAAAACCATTTCCAGGCCTTTTCCCCATCAGTTTGATGCCATGTCCAATCAGAAAACTATCAATCTCTGTCTTAAATACACCCAAAGACCTGGCTTCCACAGCTGTAAGTGGCAAAAAATCCACAAATTAACCACCCTCTGACTAAGAAATTTTCTCCACATCTCTGTTTTGCATTGACACCCCGCTATCCTGAATCTATTCCCTCTTGCCCTAGACTCTCCTATCGTGGGAAACATCCTTTACACTTCTACTCTGTCTCAGCCTTTCAACATTCAAAAGGTTTCAATGAGACCGTCGCTCATCCTTCTAAATTCCAGAGAGTGCAGACACAGAGTCATCAAATGTTCTTCGTATGCTAACCCTTTCATTGTCTGGAATCATCCTTGTGAACCTCCTCTGGACTCTCTCCAATGCCGGCACATCGCCTCTGAGATGAGGAGCACAAAACTGTACACAATACTCAAGGTGAGGCTTCAGTATCACATCCCTGCTCTGGTATTCTAGACATCAGAAATGCATGCTTACATTACATTTCCTTTCCTCACCTCCAACTCAGCCTCCAAGTTAACTTTTAAGGTGTTGCGTGTAATGACACCAAAGTCACTTTGCCTCTCAGATTTTTGGATTTTCTCCCCTGTCTGCACATTTACCACCACCACTGGAACGCGTGACAGTGCATATTCCAATATTATATTTCATTTGCCACTTATTTGCCCTTTCTCCTAATCTGTCTAAGTGCTTCCGCATCCTACCTGTTTCCTCAACACTACCTCCCCCTCCACCAGTCTTCATATCATCAGCAAACCTGGCAACAAATCCAACTATTTCATCATCTAAATCACTTATAGACAGCAATAAGTAATGGTCCCAACACCACTAGTCACTGGCAGTAATCCAGACAAGGATCCCTGTATTCCCACATTCTGCATCCCTGTTCTTATCAGCTGCTTTTCCAACTCGGCGTTTATTTATATTCCTCTTATCTTACCCACAATACACGTTCAGCTTACAGGTAAGTATTTTAAAGTGTCAGTGCTGTCACCCCTCTTATATACCAAGAAAATATTTGTCAATTTCAAGTCATTACAGACTTCATCAGTCTTCACAGAGTTTTGAAAAGTATTTGTTTTGTATTTGTATTTCTAATTATAGGCTTCGCTAAGTACCCTTGGATATATGTTGTCCGACACTGAGATTTATTAACTTTCACCCTTTCCATCTGAAACAGGACCTCATTTAGTAAGATCACTGAATCAGCTTAAGCAACTTTATTTTTAACATCTTTTTAGGTGAACACTTTAGCAAATTAAGAGTTAAGACTATCCGCTATGTCCTCCTCTTCATAATTTTATGTAACTTTTATTTAATTTTTATTTTATTTTATTTATTTATCCTCTGCATAACTGTTATTCTTAATACACTTAACTTTCCAATTAACATTTCTTTTATGACTGAAGTATTGACAAAACCGCTTGGTCAATCTTAATATTATCAGCAATCCGTCTCAACCTGTCTTTGGCAGTATGAAGTTCATACTTGACTATAGCTCTCATATTTTCATATGCCCTATGGTTAAAATGTATTACTATATTTTTCTGTGTTCCTTACTTAGCTGTCTTTTCTTCAATATTTTTATAAATCTTTGCTCATCCATATAGTTGATCTAATGTTTTATTTTGCATCTTGCTGAACTTGGGTATGAATATTTCCTTCACGACATGTATTATCTATTTAAATCGATGCCATTGTCCCTCAACTGACTCAATCACAAGCAGTTTCTTCCATTTTTCCTCCTGAGGTCTTTGCCATATCTACACAAACTTTGTCTTTGTGAAATTCAATCTAAGGGCTTTGGTTTTTTTTTTACTGATCTACTCCCACAAAGTACTTCGAGACAATGTTTTGTTCAGTTTTTCCGAAGGCTCACCAACTTCCCTTGAATGTTACAGAATAACGGATCCAAACAGGACTCCCCCCCCATGTTAGTCTATTAGCACACTGGCATACTGGGTCCAAAAATAATGCAGTGTGTTGTTGTAGTACAAGATGGAACTCTAACAAAATGTAGCAAAATATAACAGCTGAAGCGAAAGGTAAATCATAAGTTGCAAGATCATTATGTGGTAACTCGTGGGACCAATAATTCACCATAAAGTGCTAGTCTCATAACCATAAGATAAATGTTGTCATTAAGCCCCGTGGTACGTGCATTCAGGGGATTTCTTAATGATTTCTGTGTCTTTGCGATATAATTTAGCATGGCCATGAACTCGAGCTCCCTCTGGGAAGGACATGACTGTCATGGATATGACACTGACCCTGACAACGGCAACTCCCCTGTGTCACATCGTCTCTTTTCTTCGGTTACTCATGTACAGAAATGACAGTATCTTACAGCCAGTGAACGCACCATTCAGCTCGCCTTTGGTCTCGGGAAGGAAACCGGTGCGGTCACATTCTATTTGAAGCAGCCAAGACTTGGGCTCTGGGCCCGATCTCTGTGATGAGATCCTACATATTGAGTGTATAGAGTTAGGAAAGAGGCTTCCTTCCTTCTGTCACCAATGTACTTGTCAGACTGTAATTTGTGGCCAATAAACACACGATCCAGCTTGCCTTTGGTCACTGAGAGGAAACCAATGCACTGAGAAACAAGGCATAATCCCAGTTCCACTCAGAGATCCTCCCCAGACCCAGGACAGAACGCAATGGCAGTACCGCAATTTGTAAGTTTTATCACGTTTCCAGTAAAATATTCCCACCCAGACGCTATTTGACAACTCCACTGGTCCTGGGATCGCTGAGAGCTGCTCCCGGTATCAGACACTGGCTCTCGCTGCTCTTCATCCCAGACCAAACTTGGACTCAGTCTCTGCAGTACATAGCTGTCATGGATATGGCCCTTACCCTATCCACGGTAACTCCCCTGTCTCATATCGCCTCTTTCCTCCTGTCTCCCATGTACACTAAGTACCTGTACTAAGTACGAAGTACTAATACATGTCCCATGTAACTTACGGCCAGCGAATGCACCATGCCGCTCGCCTTTGGTCTGTAAGTAAACCAATATGGTCACTTTCTACTCGGCAGTCAGACCGGGTCTACAAACACTTCTGAAACTTTTGTCTGCACCTAATTCCATTTGGAAGCCAAAGGCTAATTACAGTGAGCCATCGTGGCTTCCACTGGGGCAGGTCCCCTCTTCACAACATGATTGAGTTTTCTGGCAAAGTCACGAAAGTCATAGATGAAGGTAGAGCTGATGATGTCGTCTACATGGATTTGACTAAAGCATTTAATAATGTCCCTCTTGATTAAAGAAAGTGTTTGAAGAGATTTATTCGAGCTGGAGGTTTGTAATTCGTGCCGTTCTGCAGGGATCTGTGCTGGGGCCTCTGCTGTTTGTGAAATATTAGAATGACCGGGATGAGAATGTAGATGGGTGGTTCAATAAGTTTTTGAATGATACCATGAGTGGTGCAGTTGTGGATGGTGAAGAAGACTGGCAAAGAATACAGCACAATGTAGATCATTCACAGTTAAGGACAGTGAAATGGCAGATGGAGCTGAACACAGATAAATGTGAAGTGTTGCACCTTGGCCGGCCAAAAGCAAGTAGTAAAGGGTTAAGGGGAAGACGATTAACGGTGTTGCTGAGCAGAGACATTTGGGGTCCAAGTTTACAGCTCCTAGAAAGTGACGACGTCGGTCAATCTGCGGTTAAGACGCTGATCAAATACTTGCACTTGTTAGCTGAGTTATTCAGCTCAAAGTTCAAGAGGTGATGTTGCGGCTTTAAAAGATTCCGGTTAGGCCTCATCTCCAGTACTGTATATAGTTCTAGTTGATCCAGTATAGGAAGGATCTTGAGGCTTTGGAGAAGGAGCATAAGAAGAAGCTTACCTGGATGTTGTCTGTTTGAAAGAGAGTCTTTAAAGAGAGTGCACCCTCGCAAGAACAAGGCTCCCGATGGAGTACATGGTAAGGCTCTGAAAACCTGTACCAACCAATTCACGGGAGTTTTCAAGGACATTTTCAAACTCTCACTGTTACAGACAGAAGTTCCCACTTGTTTCAAAAAGGTAACAGTTATTCCAGTGCCCATTGTTACGGATTCAGCAACAATAAACATATGAGTGAGGCAGGGTTTTTATAACAAATAAAACACATAAAAAAATTTAACACAGAAAAACAAACCCCCAAAAGTAAACAAATCACTAACGTAACCGTAAATCAGCTGCCTTGCGGCAGCTTAAACAGTTCTTAGAGCAATGAAGCTTAAACAGTTCTTAAAGCGATGTTGCAAAAACAGTTCTTCAAAGTAGTATTGCAAAAGTTCAAAATGCTTACAGTCCATTTAAGGGAGAGACTTTTTGAGACGATTTAAATTCTCTTTCACGTCGTGTTGTTGCAGTTCCCAGTCGAACTACTTTTCCCACGAAGAATTTACGAAGGTGAAAAAATGAAACGGCTTAAAGGCACTGACCTTTCCTTTACAACACTGTACTCAATCCTTTCTGCTATTCGCAGGGATTACCACGAGCACAGTCAACGAATTCCTTCCGAATGAGGATCAAACAAGGTCGAACCTGTTTCACCGTCGAAATCGACTTTCCTCGATCTTTTAAATCCCGAACTCCGATCTTCACTCTCCACTGATTCTCAACTGGCAGTATTATAAAGAAACTGCTGGCAATGACCTTTTAAACTTTAGACATTAAATAAAACTCGATCTTTCAACTAAACTGCGTCATAACATTAAATCACGCAGTGGCATGAAGTCAACATGGAAAATCCAGCCACGAACTGCCCCTCCTCACAGGGAGGGGTCCTCCTTTTATACCCTGTAAAAAAAAACCTGTCACATGACCTCTACTGGCGGGAAAATGACGTCACTCCACCATCACAAGACCATTACCTCAAGTCCAGTACAGCTTCAACACCTGTCACGTGACAAGTACACCACTGTCACGTGTCACGGGTACGTAATACCATGAAGACTATTATGAAGAATAATAATAATATGCGTTGGCACGTGGCCTAGTGGATAAGGCATCGGTCTAGTGATCTGAAGGTCACTGGTTCGAGCCTCAGCTGAGTCACTTGCTCAGTTGTGTCCTTGAGCAAGGCACTTAAAAACACATTGCTCTGCGAGACATCGGTGCCAGGCTGCTTGCGTCCTCGTGCCCTTCCCTTGGACAACATCGGTGACGTGGAAAGGGGAAGGCGTGCAGCTTAGGCAACTGCCGGTCTCCCATACAACCCTGCCCAGGCCTCCGCCCTGGAAAACTTCAAAGGCACAAATCCATGGTCTCACGAAACGAACGGATGACTATATGAAGAATAATATCAGCAGCCTTAATGATTATTGCTCGATGGCACTAACATCTACAGTAATGACATGTTTTGAAAGGTTGCTCATAAAAAAATTGAACTCCTGTCTCAGCAAGGATCTGGACGCATTGCAATTTGCCTATTGCCACAATAGGTCAACGACAGATGCAATGTCAATGGCACTTCACACGGCTTTGGACCACCTGGACAATACAAACATCTATGTCAGGACGCAGTTCATCGAATATTGCTCCCAGTTTAATAACATTATTCCCATAATTCTGATTGAGAAGTTGCAGGAGCTGGGTCTCTGCACCTCCCTCTGCACTTGGATCCCCGATTTCCTAACGGAAAACCACAATCTGTGTATATTGGTTATAACATCTCCTCCTCGCTGACGATCAACACTGGTGCACCTCAGCGGTGTGTGCTTAGCCCACTGCTCTGCTCTCTATGTACCCATGTCTGTGTGGCTAGACACAGCTGGGAAACCATTTGCTGATGATAGAACCATTGTAGAAAGAATCTCAGGTGATTTCAAAAGTGCCTGCAGGAGTGAGATGTGCTTACTAGTGGAGTGGTGTCACACAACAAACAGGCACTCATCGTCAGTACGACGAAAGAGCTGATTGTAGACTTCCAGAAGAATAAGACGACGGAACACATACCAGTCCTCTTAAGTGGAGAAAGTGAGCAGTTTCAAGTTCACTCATTTCAAGATCTGTGAGGATCTAACCTGATCCCAATAAATCGACGTAGTTGTAAAGAGGGCAAGACAGCAGCTATACCTTATTAGGAGTTTGAAGAAATTTGTTATGTCAATAAAAACACTCAAAAACATCTATAGATGTTCCATGGAGAGCATTCCTACAGGCGACATATTTGTCTGGAATGGGGTTACTACTGCACAGGACTGAAAGAAATTGCAGAGGTTTGTAAATTTAGTCGGCCCCATCTTTGGTACTAGCCAGGACATCTTCAAAGAGCGTTGCCTCAGAAAGGCAGCGTCCATTATTTAAGGCCAACAGCGCCCTGGGCATGCCAATTTCTCACTTTTATCATCAGGGAGGAGGTACAGAAGCCTGAAGGCACACACTCAGTGATTCATGAACAGATTCTCCTCCTCTGTCATCCAATTCCTAAATGCATATTGAACCCTTGGACACTACCTCACTTTTTTAATGAATAACATTTCTATTTTTACATGATTTCAATCTATTCAATATACGTATATTATAATTGATTTACTTATTAATTATTTTTTAATCTTCTTCTAGATTATGCATTGCATTGACCTGTTGCTGTTATGTTAATAAATTTCACGTCACGTGCCGGTGATAATAAAAGTGGTTCTGATTCTGATAATAAGAATAAGGACACAATTGCAGTGGGGAACTTCAATATGGAAGGGGAATGGGAAAATTAGGTTGATGTTGAAACGCAAGAGAATGAATTTGTTAAATGCCTACGAGATGGCTTCTTAGAGCAGCTTGTGCTTGAGCCTGCTCGAGAAAAGGCAATCTCTAGATTGAGGGTTATATAAAAATTCTGATCTAAGAAGGGATCTTTATGTATAAGAACACTTAAGAGGCTATGATCATAATATTATTGAATTCATACTGCAATTTTAGAGGGTGAAGCATAACTCAGAGGTATCCTTATACTAATGGAATGAATTTATTTACAGAGGCATGAAATTAGATTGGAGGAGGATACTGGCAGGGATTACAGCGGTGTAATGGCTGCTATTTCTGGGATTAGTTCACAAGGTGTTGGATACGCAGTCTGCACAGAGGAAGAAGTTCTGAAATAGACAGGCAGACCAATAAAGCTGGATACCATGTTTTTTTATTCTGTAAAGAATAAAAGTGAGTTGAGAGTTGATATTGAACCACTGGTAAATGATGCTGGTGAGGTAGTAATGGGGACAAAAATAGCAGATGAACGCAATGGGTACATTGCATCTGTCTTCACTGTAGAATATACTAGTTACTTTCCAGAGGTCTGAGAGTGTCAGAGAGCAGCAGTGAGTGCCATTGCTAATAGAAGGATTAAGTGCTCGGCAAACTCAGAGATCTTCAGGTGGATAAGTCACCAGGTCCAGATGGACTGCATCCCAGATTCCTGAGAGAGGTTGCTGAAGAGATACTGAAGAAGATAACCAAGCAATCACTTGGTTCCTGCATGGTCTCAGGGGACTGGGACCATGTCACTCAACTCTTTAAGAAGGGAGAAAGTCAAAAGAAAGGAAAGAAGAGGCCAGTTAGCCTGACCCCAATGGTTGGGAAAGTCTTGGAGTTTTATTAAGGATGAGGTTTCGAGGTACTTGGAGCCTGCGGAAAGCGGCCAGTGAGTGAGTGGGCCAGTGAAGGAGTGGAGATTTGAGGCTTTGACTCGAGAGGCTTCGACGAGAAGAGGAGGAGGACGAGCTTGTTCCCAGTTAGTCTTTACAATGCCTCCTGAGACGGTGATGTGCCTCTCCTGTGAGATGTGGCAGTCTTGGGGGAACTCCCCTCTCCCGCAGAGTCACATCTGCCAGAAGTGCTTGCGGCTGGGCGATCTGGAAGACCGTGTGAGGAATCTGGAGCAGCAACTGGATGACCTTCGACTCATAAGGGAGAATGAGGCAGTCATAGTTGAGAGCTGCAGGGAGGAAGTCACGCCTAGACTGCCGGAAGCAGGTCACTGGGTGACAATCCGAGAGGGGAAAGCGAAGGAGAGTAGACAGGTAGTGCAGAGCACCCCTGTATCCATTCCCCTGAATAATGTCTACCGTCCTGGATGCTGTTGGTGAGGACGACCGGCCAGGTGTGAGCCACGGTGGCAGGGCCTCTGGCACTGAGTCTGACCCTATGGTGCAGAAGGATGGGACGGAGATGAGGAGAGCTGTCGTCGTTGGAGACTCTATAGTCAGGGGAGCAGACAGGAGATTTTGTGGACGTGAGAAGGAAACCCGCATGGTTTGTTGCCTCCCGGGTGCCAGGGTCCGGGATGTCTCTGACCGGGTGCATGACATCCTGGTACGAGAGGGAAAGCAACCAGAAGTCGTGATACATGTTGGGACCAACGACATAGGCAGGAAGACGGATGAGGTCCTGAAGTGTGAGTTTCGGGAACTAGGCAGAAGGCTGAAGAACAGGACCTCAAGGGTGGCGTTCTCCGTATTGCTGCCAGTGCTACATGATAGTGATGGTAAGAATTGAAGGAGATGACAGTTGAATGCATGGCTGAGGAGCTAGTGCAGGGGGCAGAGTTTTAGATTTTTGGACCATTGGGATCTCTTCTGGGGAAGGTGGGACCTGTACAGATTGGATAGGTTGCACCTAAACTCGAGGGGGAGCAATATCCTTGCTGGTAGGTTTGCTCGCATGGTTCGGGAGGATTTAAACTAATTTGCAAGGGGGATGGGAACCGGAGCGATAGAGCAGTGAAAGAAGTGCATGGAGTAAAGCCAGATCTAACATTAAGAGAGGCTTTGAGGAAAGAGCAGCAGAATAAAGGGTATAAAGGTAGTAAGGTAGAAGGGGTAAAGTGTGTGTATTTCAAAGCAAGAAGCATCAGGAACAAAAGTGATGAACTGAGAGCTTGGATACATACATGGAATTATGATGTAGTGGCCATTACGGAGACTTGGCTGGCACCAGGGCAGGAATGAATGATCAATATTCCTGGATTTCAATGCTTTAAAAGGGATGGGAGAGGGGGAGGAGCGGTGGCATTACCGGTCAGGGATACTAGTACAGCTGAAGAAAGGGTGGGTAATGTAGCAGGATCCTCTTTTGAGTCAGTATGGGTGGAAGTCAGGAACAGGAAGGGAGCAGTTACTCTACTGGGGTCATTCTATAGGCCCTCTGGTAGCAGCAGAGATACCGAGGAACAGATTGGGAGTCAGATTTTGGAAAGGTGCAAAAATAACAGGGTTGTTATCCTGGGTGACTTTAACTTCCCTAATATTGATTGGCACTTGATTAATTCCAAGGATTTAGATGGGGCAGAGTTTTTTAAGTGTGTCCAAGATGGATTCTTGTCACAATATGTTGACAGTCCGACTAGGGGGAATGCCACACTAGATCTAGTATTAGGTAACGAACCAGGTCAGGTCACAGATCTGTCAGTGGGTGAGCATCTGGGGGACAGTGATCACCGCTCGCTGAACTTTAGCATTATCATGAAACAGGATAAAATCAGAGAGGACAGGAAAATTTTTAATTGAGAAAATTATAACGCTATAGGCTAGAACTTGCAGGTGTGAATTGGGATGATGTTTTTGCAGGGAAATGTACTATGGACATGTGGTCGATGTTTAAGAATCTCTTACAGAATGTCAGGGATAAATTTGTCACGCTGAGGAAGATAAAGAATGGTAGGGTAAAGGAACCATGGGAAAAGTGAAGTGGTGAAGTAGAAAATCTAGTCAGGTGAAAGAAGGCAGCATACATGAGGTTTAGGAAGCAAGGATCTGATGGGTCTATTGAGGAATATAGGATAGCAAGAAAGGAGCTTAAGAAGGGGCTGAGAAGAGCAAGAAGGGGGCATGAGAAGGACTTGGTGAGTAGGGTAAAGGAAAACTCCAAGGCATTCTTCAATTATCAGAAGAACAAAAGGATGACAGGAGTGAAGGTAGGACGGATAAGAGATAAAAGTTGGAAGATGTGCCTGGAGGCTGTGGAAGTGTGCGAGGTCCTCGATGAATACTTCTCTTTGGTATTCACCACTGAGAGAGAATTTGATGACGGTAAGGACAATATGAGTGAGGTTGATGTTCTGGAGCATGTTGATATTAATGGAGAGAAAGTGTTGGAGTTGTTAAAATACAATAGGACGGATAAGTCTCCGGGGCCTGATGGAATATTCCCCAGGCTGCTTCACGAGGCAAGAGATTGCTGAACCTATGGCCAGGATCTTTATGTCCTCGTTGTTCACGGGAATGGTACCAGAAGATTGGAGGGAGGCGAATGTTGTCCCCTTGGTGTACTGTGTCCAGTTCTGTTCGCCTCAGCATAGGAAGGATGTGGAAACATTGGAAAGGGTATAAAGAAGATTTACCAGGATGCTGCCTGGTTTAGAGAGCACGGATTATGATCAGAGATTAAGGGAGCTAGGGCTTTACTCTTTGGAGAGAAGGAGGATGAGAGGAGACATGATAGAGCTATACAAGATATTAAGAGGAATAGAGTGGACAGACAGCGCCTCTTCCCCAGGGCACCACTGCTCAATACAAGAGAACATGGATTTAAGGTAAGGGGAGGGAAGTTCAAGGGGGATATTAGAGGAAGGTTTTTCACTGAGTGGTTTGTGTTTGGAGCGCAATGCCTGAGTCCGTTGTGGAGGCAGATACACTAGTGAACTTTAAGAGACTGCGAGACAGGTATATGGAGGAATTTAAGGTGGGGGTTTATATGGGGGTAGGCTTTGATGGTCGGCACAACATTGAGGGCCGAAGGACCTGTAATATGCAGTACTATTGTATGTTCTATGTTCTAATGATAAAATAAGTCACAGTCAGCATGATTTCTGTGAAGGGAAATTTTCCTTGACAAATCTGTTAGAATTCTTTGAGGAACTAACAAGCAGTATTGACAAAGGAGAGGCAGGAAATGTCATTTGCTTGTATTTTCAGAAGGCGTTTGGTACGTTGCCACACTTTAGGCTGCTTACCAAGATAAAATCCTATCGCTTTACAGGAAAGATATTGGCCTGGATAGCGGATTGGCTGACAGGTCAGAGGCTGCCAGTGACTTGTGGTATTCCTTTGGGATCTGAATTGGGACAACTTCTCTTTGCATTGTTTATCAATAATTTAGATAACCGAATTGAAATGTTTGCTACCTAATTTGCGGATGATGTGAAGATAGCTGAAGGGGTCGGTAGTGCTGAGGAAGCAGTGTGTTTGCAGGAGGACTTAGAGACGTTGGGACAATAGGCAAAAATTGTGGCAGGTGGAATATAGTGTTGGAAAATGTATGACAAAGCATTTTGGTAAAGGGAACAATAGTGAGGACTATTATTTAAATGGAACAAGGTTCAAACATTAGAGGTGCTGAAGGACATAGGAGTCCTCATGCAAGACATCCAGAAGATTATTTTATAAGCTGAGTCTGCGGTAAAGAATGCCTAGTGACATTATCTCGAGCTGATAACTCCCTGCCCGGCCAAACTTCAGAAACTTCAGAACTCTGGTTTGGGTGGATGCTGCGTGAAATGTCCCCTGTGACAAATCAGTCCCCCGAATTAACGAACAGTGCACAATATGCGGTTAAAGAAGTAAGGCTTTATAACTCTTGCTTTGACTATGAGAAGATTAGAGAACAAAATATCAAATAAAAAGCGCGACGAAGTTATATAAAAAGGTCGTGCACAACCGTTGGAGCTCACAGTTCCACTTCGCTGATTGCTCCTTCGATCCCCTTCGACCTCCAGCTCCCGCCGGAGCGCGGAGGGCAGCCCACCAACTCCTGAAGTCGCGTGTCGCCTCTTCATTGCCCTGGCGAAACCCAGCCGCTTTCACACAAACAAGAAATAATAACATCTCGCCCATTGGTTAGTAACTGAATTCCAAAGCCTCGTTATCAGTTATAACCCAAACATGCTGCTGTACAGAACCCACTACCTCATTAAGATTAACTTTACAGAGAAGCCAATTTATTAGCCTGAACGGTTACATAAAAGAGAACCGCTTACACTCTCCCCAACAAATTTGGTCATGTCCTCATCACGTCAAGATAATTCGCCAATCCTTCCTGCCAAACAGAAAACCTTTCTTTCGTTTTAAGTCTTTTTATTGATTTTCAAAAAAAAAAACGTTGTAACAATAGAAATACAGAGAGATTGGGAATACAAAGTTAAGAGAACAGTATATACAGGTATCAACAATTAATAACACAAATGTGCCAAATCTCCCAAACTTATCCTGCATTTATAATGAAAAGAAAACCCTCCAAAATTAAAATAAATATATATAAAAACACAACGAACTAACTTGAAAATAAACTGATAGAGAGAGAGAGAGAGAAAAAAAACAACTATTATATTTCAACAGATATAAACAGTAGTGTCAGGAACCCCGCTCCTCTATCTAATTAGTTAAAGGTAATAAAAGAGGTTCGGGAAAGGTCAATTTAACTCATATGAAAGTGTTGAATGAATGGTCTCGCAGTTTCTTCAAATTTAATCGAAGGATCAAAAATAACCCTTCTCATTTTCTCTAAATTTGAGCAAGATATAGTTTAGGAAAACCATTGGAATGTATTTGGAGGAATAATCTCATTCCAGTTAAATAAAATGGATCTTCTGGCCATTAATGTAGCAAATGCAGTCATCTGACAAGCCGATGGGGATAAATGTCTATTATCCACCATTGGTAAGCCACAAATTGCACTAATAGAGTGAGGGTGTAAAATAATACTCAACACTGTTGAACGAATACCAAAATTATCTTTCCAATATTTCTCCCAAAGAGGACAAGACCAAAACATATGAGTCAAAGAGGCTACTTCGGAATGACATCTATCACAGATAGGATTAATATGGGAATAAAAACCAGCAGTTTGTCCTTAGACATATGAGCCCTATGCACCGCCTTAAATTGTATCAACGCGTGTTTAGCACATATAGAAGAAGAGTTAACTAAATGTATATTATTTTCCCATTTCTCTGTAGGTAAGGAAAATTAAAGTTCTTTTTCCCATTCATTCTTAATTTTGTCTGATATATCTGGCTGTCTTTTCATAATCATATCATAAATGGTTGCTATTAAACCCTTCTGATAAGGGTTTAAATCTATTTTGCTCCCATGGTATCCTTTGGGGATGAATTCGGAAAAGTCTGTAACATATTATTCAAAAAGCTTTTAATTACTAAGTATCTAAGAAAATGGGATCTGGGAAATTTATATTTATTATATTATATTTATATTTATTATGTTCGAAAGGCATTAAACAGTTATCCATGAATAAGATGCGAAAGCATGTTATAACCTTCTTTTTCCATATCAAAAAGTCTTGATCCATAACAGAGGGTTGGAAAAGGAAATTAGATATAATAGGGCTAGATAAGATAAACTTATTCAAACCAAAAACTTTACGAAATGGAAACTATATTCGTAATATATATTTAACTATTGGATTAACCATTTGTTTATTCAGTATAAAAAGAACAAAGGGAAGCGAGGTCCCTAAAATAGAAACCAATGAGAAACCATGTGCAGATTTACATTCAAGATTTACCCATTGTGATCTCTGTATTGCTATCAAGTCCTGTGTCCAGAATATTAAACATCGAATATTAATTGCCCACTAGTAAAATCTTAAGTTCGGCAATGCCGGACCACCTTCCTTTTTAGACCTGTAAATATTGTTTACTTAATCTAGGATTTTTTATTCTGCCATATATACGAAGAAATTTTAGAGTCAACAATGTCTAAAAAGAATTTAGAAGTAAAAGTCCGTAACGCTTGAAATAAGTGTAAAAATTTCGATAGAATAATCATCTATACAGCATTGATTCGACCAAACAATGATAGAGACAATGGGGACCATTTAGTATTCATCTTTTGCTTTTTGCTTAGATCTGTTTCAAACGGGCTGACTGGAAACTACAAAAATGTCTGAAGTGTCATAACTTCCGGTTCCTCTTTGAATGATAATAATATGTTGCACAAGAGACTCATGTGAGGAAAGAGGATAATTTACGTTTCTTTAGTTTTTCGAGGGATCAGCAGTACTATTCGAATTGCCAGATCAAGGTGAGAGGAGTCTATAAAAATATAGACCTCATCCTCAACCTCATTTATTCATTGTGAAACAACTTCAGATCCGCATGGTAGATTTTTGCTTCTTACTGGCTTACTTTCTAATCAAACAGTTGTTATGGTTAATGTTTATGCTCCAACTGTCGATTGTCCTGATTTTTAAAAACATTTATTTACATTTCTTCCCAATTTAAATGATCATATGTTAATAATGGGTGGGGATTTTAATTGTTGTTTAAATCCTTCGATGGATAGATCCAAGACTAACTAACTATTCCCGAATAAATCGGCTTCCCTCATCAAATCCTTTATGATTGACTCTGGAGCTTCAGAAATTTAGCGATTTCTACATCCCAGATGAAATTTCCTGTGGAATATTATGGGATACTTTTCAAGCATTTATCCGTGGGCAAATGATTTCATATTCCGCTGGAGTTTAAAAAAAAAGCGAATTAGTACTGAAATGCACACGTTGGTTGATAAGATTAACGAAATTGATGAGATATACTCTGTGGCTCTGAGTAAGGAGCTTTATAAAAAAGAGATTTGAACCCCAAATGGAGCATAGTTTATTATTATCCTCTTCGACTGAAAATCAGTTAAGTAAAACTAGGACCCAGTTTTATATAAATAGAGATAAACCTGGTAGATTACTGGCTAATCAATTGAAAGCTGCTTCAGTTAATGTCAGATTATTAAGATCCGTAAACGAGACGGTACTCTGACGGTTGATCATGATGGGATAAACAAAGTTTTTCAAGAGTTTTACAACTCTTTATATCAATAAGAATTTCCTGATGACTCCACCATAATGCATGAATTTTTAAAGAAATTGAATATTCCGAAGTTATCAATCAATGAAAGTTTAACTTTAGATGCTCCAATTAAGGAAAATGAAATAAAAGAGGCTATTTTTTTCGATGAACTCAGGCAAAGCTCCTGGTTGGGACAGTTACACAACGGAATTTTTCAAATCTTTCTCTACTTTCTCCTTGATTATGTATGTTTTTTAAGGATGCTTTTATCATAGGTAAATTACCACAATCTTTTTACGAAGCCTCTGTTTCCATAATTCTTAAAAAAGACAAAGCTTCTACTGAATGTACATCATATAGGTCTATATCTCTGCTGAATGTGAACTCCAAATATTTTTCCAAAATTTTGGCCACTAGATAGGAGAACTTTTACCTCAAATAGTCTCTGGGGACCAGACTGGATTTATTAAAAACCGTTATTTATCTTTTAATATTAAGACATTAATTAATATAGCTTATAATCCTTCACCTAGAATTCCAGAATCTGTTATTTCTCTGGACGCTGAAAAAGCTTTTGATAGAGTCGAATGGTCATATTTATTTAGTACGCTTGAGAATTTTAATTTTAATTCGAAATTTATATCGTCGATTGAATTAATATATTATACTCCTTTAGCTTCGGTATCAACCAACAATCAAAAAACTCCCTTTTTTCAATTGTTTCGTGGTACTAGGCAAGGTTGCCCTTGTAGTCCTTTACTATTTGACATTGCTTTGGAACCTTTCGCCATTGCAATTCGTGATTCATCTAACATTTTCGGTATTACTCGTGGAGAAGGGACATATAAGCTATCATTATACGCCGGTGATTTGTTACTCTATATTCCCAATCCAGAGAGATCCATTCCTGCAGTTTTATCTTTCCTTGCTCAGTTTAGTAGCTTTTCTGGTTATAATCTGAATCTTAATAAGGGTGAACTATTCCCATTAAATATGCAAGTTCAAATTTATAAACATTTACTAGTTAAATCGGTCAAAGACAACTTTACTTACATGGGTGTCAAAGTTACTAAGAAACCTAAGGACTTATTTAAGGTTATTTTTTTTTACCTTTAATTGATCAGGTTAAACAAACACAAAACCTAATCCAGGTGAAGAACACAGTGACACAACTCCCCAAATGGTAGACTCCACACACTGCTCCCCAGGCACTTCATAGGGCAGCCTATGCGTGAGTTTCATAATACTCAGGGACCTCCGTACTCCCTCCAGGCTCGGACACTCCTGGGGATACTTCGGCTCTGCTTGCCGAATCATCTATCAATCTATACCTCAGGCCCCCTGCAACTCGGAGCCTCCTGTCCGTGTCGAGGTCCCGCTGTCTCTTCTGCAGTAACCCAGGCTACCGACAGCTGGAACACCTCCACAACACCACCTCCCCCCGCCCCCATGCAACTCACCTGACTTTAGTGGGAGAAGGGCCAGGAGCCTCTCCCTCAATCAAAGGGAAGATAGTGAAAGGTGGCATGCACCACACCCCCATCTCATCATCCATCGAATCCGTATTCTTCTCCTCCTGCAGTTCTTCAAACCGGGCGTAATATTCCATAATCTTCCTCTGAAGAGTAACAGTTAAAGATTTTTCCTCCTCCTGTTTAGTGCTCACTGATCTCATCTCCAGCTCTTTCTTCTTAATGATTTATTCCTGGTCAACTTTCAGTTTTCCATTTCATTTAGTCTACAATAGTCATCTTCATGTCTCCGTCGAGCCTCCGCTTCCCTCTTTGGAGGTCTGTCCGAAATTGCTTCGCCTCTGAAGTGCATTCAGACTCCCCTCTCTGTGCTCTCAGTTTGCAGTTGGCCTCAGACAGGCAGAACTCTTTGTCTTCCCCAACTTGATAGCGAGTTGCGAGTTCTGGATCATTTTCTCCAGTTTCTGCTCATCCTTTCGATGGTTGGTTATCGTTTCATCTTTCTGGACAAATTCATCAGTAAGTGACCGCCTTTCTGCTCTGAATTCTGTTTCTCAGTCTCCACTGCCGCCCATTTCAACGCCAGGAAGTTCAGCTGGTACGGGGGATAAATTCTCTCGGAGGGCAACAAACTTCGACATACAAACTACACGGGTCTCAACCTGGTGCCCTGATCCTGATACGGGACGCCACTAACCCGTCTAAACTGTCCGCAGAAGCCGGCATCGGCGCTTGGATCAACAACCCCTTTAGCGACCGAAAAGCTTCCTCACAATTTACAGTCCACATCTGCCCTAAGAGCTCCGACGCGTTTAAATATTCTGCAGCCTCCAGTCCTTTCTCCCCCTTCCCTTTTCCCCCCACCAAGGGAAGGTAGCCACACAGAAGCGGATTTAAGAGGTTTCTCACTTTAGCGCAGCCGCTCGAGAATCTCCAATAAGGAAACGCAGAACTCCGTGAACGAGCGCAGAACACTCACAGACTGGGACCTTTGGCAGACCTGACACTTGTCCAGGGAAAGTTTTAACTCCTCAGCTCCTAGTCGCACCTGCAATAGCCTCGCTTCATAGTCTTCCAAGACAGATCCAAATACTAGGAGATCATCCAAATACACCAAGACGTCAAGCAAGTCCCCACCCCCCACCGTCTTCTCCACGTCCCGCGGGAAGGTTGCAGGGGCCCGGATATTCCCAGGGGCATTTTTTCGGACTCGAAGAACACGATGGGACAAATCATTGCCGTCTTCTCTTTGTCGGCCTCACTCATCGGGATCTGGCAACATCCACTCCTCTGATCCAGCACGTTTAATCACTTCGCACCTCTCAGACAGGCCAGCTCGTCTTCCACCCTCAGAGCCGTATACTGGTCAGGAACCGTGCGCCGGTTCAGTGTCCTATAGTCCACACACAGCCGTACCTCCACAAACCAACAGTACAGTAACTTGACCTGGACCTAGTGTCGAAGATGAATTAAGCACAGCTTCCATCTATCCATAACGACACACTGGAGCGTGGTCCCACGAAGGCTTCAGGAAAAGGGTCTTTTTTGTTCCCCATTATCCGGACTTATCATTTGAAACCTCACCACGAGCTGCATTTTGCTCCCATTCGAACCAAACGCCTTGTCCCACGCTGCAGGTAACTGGCAGCTGTCACTACGGGGTAATTGAACCTGACTGTTCTAACAACGTCAGCTGCCCGCCTATCCAAACTTTCAACCAATCCCTGTCGTTTTCCCCCAACCGAGAACTGTCACTCATCTATCAACTGAGGGGTCCGTTCCGCCCACTTCTCATACGCCTCCGCCCCTTCAGGGGTGAGCATTATTCCAAACAACAGGCGGAGCCTGCCATAGCTGGAACACTTAATCGTCAGAGAAACAATGGCGGATACTATCTCAGAATTCTTACCCTTCACTGGGAGACGAGGAGTAATTAGACATTCCAAATCCACACTACTCTTTCCCCCCACTCCTGACAGTATTGACAGACCATGGCCCAGCCTCACCTGGGGCACCAATAGTCACGGGCAGTCCCACCCCCGTGACGTCAGCACTAGCCTGCAATAAAACGAGGTCTGAGCCCGCCATTTTATCAAAAGTTTCGCGCTACGATTTCAACTGTACCATCAGCTTTAACTATATTCAAAGATCGAAATAAGAATTCATCCAGGGTACGAATATTCACCCCACTCAACCAGTTACTGAGCGCAATCCCACAGAGACACACATTACTAACCACAATCCCACAGACACACATTACTAACCACAATCCCACAGATACACATTACTAACCTCAATCTCACAGATACACATTACTAACCTCAATCTCACAGTGACACACATTACTAACCGCAATCCCACAGTCACACATTACTAACCACAATCCCACAGAGACACACATTACTAACCGCAATCCCTCAGAGACACACATTACTAACCGCTGCCCCGCAGAGACACACATTACTAACCGCAATCCCTCAGAGACACACATTACTAACCGCAGCCCCACAGAGACACACATTACTAACCGCAATCCCTCAGAGACACACATTACTAACCGCAGCCCCACAGAGACACACATTGCTAACCGCAATCCCTCAGAGACACACATTACTAACCATAATCCCACAGAGACACATTATTAACCGCAGTCCCACAGTCACACATTACTAACCGCAGTCCCTCAGAGACACATTACTAACCGCAATACCACAGAGACACACATTACTAACCGCAATCTCACAGAGATACACATTACTAACCGCAATCCCACAGAGACACACATTACTAACCGCAATCTCACAGAGACACACATTACTAACCGCAATCCCTCAGAGACACACATTACTAACCGCTGCCCCGCAGAGACACACATTACTAACCGCAATCCCACAGAGACACACATTGCTAACCGCAATCCCACAGACACATTAATAACCGTAATCCCTCAGAGACACACATTACTAACTGCAATCCCTCAGAGACACACATTACTAATCGCAATCTCGCAGAGACACATTACTAAGGGCAGTCCCACAGACACACATTACTAACCGCAGTCCCCCAGAGACACACATTGCTAACCGCAATACCTCAGAGACACACATTACTAACCGCAGTCCCTCAGAGACACATTACTAACCGCTGCCCCACAGAGACACACATTACTAATTGCAATCCCACAGAGACACATTAATAACCGCAATCCCTCAGAGATACACATTACTAACCGCCATCCCACAGAGACACATTAATAACCGCAATCCCACAGAGAAACACATTACTAACCGCCATCCCACAGAGACACATTAATAACCGCAACCCCACAGAGACACACATTACTAACCGCAATCCCTCAGAGATACACATTACTAACCGCAGCCCCACAGAGACACACATTACTAACCGCAATCCCTCAGAGACACACATTACTAACCGCAGCCCCACAGAGACACACATTGCTAACCGCAATCCCTCAGAGACACACATTACTAACCGCAGTCCCGCAGAGTCTCAAATTACTAACAGAAATCCCACACAGACACACTTTACTAACCACAATCCCACAGAGACACATTATTAACCGCAGTCCCACAGTCACACATTACTAACCGCAGTCCCTCAGAGACACACATTACTAACCGCAATCCCACAGAGACACATTACTAACCGCAATACCACAGAGACACACATTACTAACCGCAATCTCACAGAGATACACATTACTAACCGCAATCCCACAGAGACACACATTACTAACCGCAATCTCACAGAGACACACATTACTAACCGCAATCCCTCAGAGACACACATTACTAACCGCTGCCCCGCAGAGACACACATTACTAACCGCAATCCCACAGAGACACACATTGCTAACCGCAATCCCACAGACACATTAATAACCGTAATCCCTCAGAGACACACATTACTAATCGCAATCTCGCAGAGACACATTACTAAGGGCAGTCCCACAGACACACATTACTAACCGCAGTCCCCCAGAGACACACATTGCTAACCGCAATCCCTCAGAGACACACATTACTAACCGCAGTCCCTCAGAGACACATTACTAACCGCAATGTCACAGAGACACGTTACTAACCGCAATGTCACAGAGATACGCATCACTAACCACAATCCCTCAGAGACCCACATTACTAACCGCTGCCCCACAGAGACACACATTACTAATTGCAATCCCACAGAGACACATTAATAACCGCAATCCCTCAGAGATACACATTACTAACCGCCATCCCACAGAGACACATTAATAACCGCAATCCCACAGAGACACACATTACTAACCGCCATCCCACAGAGACACATTAATAACCGCAACCCCACAGAGACACACATTACTAACCGCAATCCCTCAGAGACACACATTACTAACCGCCATCCCACAGAGACACATTAATAACCGCAATCCCACAGAGACACACATTACTAACCGCAATCTCACAGACACATTACTAACCACATTCTCGCAGAGACACACATTACTAACCACAATCCTACAGAGACACCGTTTACTAACCGCAATCTCACAGAGAGACATTACTAACTGCAGTCCCACAGAGACACCATTTACTAACCACAATCTCACAGCAGCACTGATTTACACAGGGCGATCATACAGCATCCCACAGAATCAATCCCCGGACGAGCCCCCACGTTGAAACACTCGCTTTGCCTCGTGGCATGACCTCGGGGTGATGTCCTCCCTGCTCGGCCAAACTTTAGAACTCTCGTTTGGGTGGATGCGGCGTGAAGTGTCCCCTGTGTAAAATCACCCTCCCGAAATAACGAACAGTACTCAGTATGCGGTTAAACAAGCAAGGTTTTATTACTCTTAATTTGTCTATGAGACTAGTAGAGAACAAAATATAAAATAAAAGGCGGCAAGAATTTGAATAAACGCTTCGTACACACTTCGTTGGAGATCAGGGTTTCCCATCACTGATCCACCTTCGGCTATCGTCGACTTCCGCTCCCGCATCGAGCCCAAGGGGTCAGGCATCTCACTGAATCTTCACGTCGTGTCTCCTCTTCTCATTCCCCTCGCGCCCTCTGCCCAAATCCCGCTAAAACCAACAGCTTTCACAGAGACAGGAAATAATCACAACTCGGCCATTGGTTAGCAACTGAATTCCAAAGTCCCGTTATCCCGTCAAACTTGCTGCCACCGAGAACCCATTACCTCAGCAGTTAACATGACAAGAAGCCATTTTATTAGCCTTAGCAGTTGACATCAGACCCTTACATGTACGACTGCAATATGAACACAATGCGTCACCAATCCCCACGTAAAAGTTAGTAGTTTCAGTAGTGAAACAGGGATTTCGGCTCACAATGTATATGCCAGTTATCTTCCTTCTCCAATTCAGCGTTTGGTCTGTTGCCTGCTCTTCCTTGCTGATTCAAATGTTCATAGAGATGGCCTTTAAATACCTGCTTGTACCATCCCTTCATACATTATGTTCCAGATGGTAACCTTCAGAGGCAATTATTCCTCAGATCCCGTCTAAACCTCACACTCTTATTTTTAAAACACTGTTTGTCATTCAGACCTCTGTCTGGAATCACACAGTCCCAATGAATAGAAAGTGTGCTTCCTTCCAAATGGCCCCTGCCCACTTGAATTTGCCCCATTTGCCAGAATTTGGCCCATAACCCTCTGAGCAGGTACTATCTATTAGCCTATAAAATATCCTTTAAAACCTCCAGCTGAACCCAACCCTACCACTTTCTATAGTCAGTCCTTCCACATCCCCATCATTAACTGTGGATAAAAGTCCCCTTTTAGTCTTTCTCCTCTTACGGAAAATCTATGTCCTGGAGTTTTACAACCACCCCCTCGTGCTTGAAAAGGCAGTCTCTATTTACATTATCGATGCACCTCATGTTCCTTGTCTTCGTTAAGATCACCGCTCAACGTTGGATGCTCCAAGAGAACATTGTTCCCACCAATGCAGTCTCTCCTTCTACCTCAGCCCATCCGGCACATTCTGATGAATCTCCAGTGCAATTAAACATCTTATGTCCTGTGGCACCAGAAGTATACACTTTTCAAGCTTTTGAAACAATTAATGTTTTAAAAAGTCTTTCCAAGAGTTCTGTTCAGTACTTTCCTAATAACGACAGGTATCCCACTGGATGCCTTCATTCTATTTACCTGTCTCAACACCTTTAGGTACCGCTGTACCTCTGCGTCAATGCTACGCCTTCTGCAAGAACTTCAGAAGGCGCAGGATCGATATATCCCGGAGAAGAAGTATTTTAAAGGGAGGATGAAGCTAAGCAAAAGAAGGGGCGTAGAATATAGCAACTATTTGTAGAAAGCTAGAGGAATGGAAAGCTTTTATTACTCAACAGTATCGACGTTCAGAAGTTCAAAGTACATTTATTATCAATGTATATATACTGCATACAACCCTGAGACTCGTCTCCATACCGGCAGCCACAAAACAGAGAAATCTCCTAGAACTTATTAAAGAAAGAAGACCGTCAAACACCCGATGTACAGAAAAAAGAAACAGATCCTGCAGACAACAAAAGTCAGCACATAACATATTGAACTGAAGTGCTCGATAGTGAGTCTAAAGCCACAGAACCAGTCATCACTGCAGCCGATTCAGGAGCCCGTTTATTGCAGACCAGCGCAGAGACAAGGAAAGCCCGCAGTGCTGTGATCTGAACTTACCTGTCCTGTCCTCCAGACCCAACACCCTGACATTTTCAGTCTGCCCTCGTACTTCAGCCTCCTGAATCTCAAGTTATTCCACGCCTCTGGTTCTTGGTCCTGCCGCGTCATAACGCTCTCAGCCATCTCAATGCGGAATGCAAAGAAAACAAAGCAGTGAGGACAGAAACGATGAATATCAGGGTAATCTAGGCAGTAACATAAAAGAGGAAACCAGAAATCCCCTTTTTCAGATACACATCACAAAGCGTACAAGAGAGGTAAAGTGGATATCAGACAACTGTAAAATGCTGCTGGAGAGGGAGCAGAGCAGAACAAAAAATAGCAGATCAAGTCAATGTACTTTGCGTCAGTCTCCACCATGGTAGACAGCAACAGAGCGTCTGAACATCGGAATATCAGACAGTAGAAATGTGTGAGCTGCCTTTACTAATAAGAAGGTATTTGGGAAGCTGAAAGGTTTGAAGGTAGATAGGTCACCTGGCACCAGAAGAGATTGTTGAGTTAATATCAATGACTGATCCAGAGTCACCAAATTCTGGAATTGCTGTGGAAGACTGGAAAATGGCGAATGTCCCTCCACTCTTTAAGGGGGAAGGAGGCAAAAGAAAGAAAATTATAGGTGAGTTAGCGTCACTCAGGTCAGTTAGGTTGGTAAGTGTTGGAGTCCATGATTAAAGATGTGATTTCAGGGTACTTGGAGGCACATGACAAAGTAGGCCGTTTAGCACAGATTGTTTAACGGAAATCGTGCCTGTAAGATCTGATCTGTTGGAATTCTTGCCTGGAAAATCAGTTGAATTGTTTGAGGAAATAACAGGTAGGATAGAGAAAAAGAAATCGCTAACATGGATAGAAGATTGGCTCACTGGC
This sequence comes from Hemitrygon akajei, assembly GCF_048418815.1. Taxonomy (NCBI): domain Eukaryota; kingdom Metazoa; phylum Chordata; class Chondrichthyes; order Myliobatiformes; family Dasyatidae; genus Hemitrygon; species Hemitrygon akajei. The sequence continues at coordinate 3,597,475 of NW_027331920.1, forward strand.
TGCAGTTAAGGAGTAGTAATGAAGGTGGCCTTTTGAGCTTCACTCTACGTGACGTGTTCGATTTATAAAAATTAATAATAAATCCAATATGATCTTTGAGCTCTGTCCTGTTTTATTTAATGCAGACAGCCATTTTGTGAACTGTATGAAACGATTGCGATGGGATCATCGTATTTGCATGCGGCAGGGTCAGGCACGGATTGGGGGTGCAGACGGATTTGAGAATATGCGCTGAATTAGGGGTGTTTTACAGAATATAGGATGTTCAGGGATTTGGGGATGTGCTGTGCACTGAAATGGCTTTTTACCAGCGAATGTTGGGGTGCAGGCGGATTCAGAGAGTTGGAAGATGTGGGGCACACACTGACCTGGGTGTGCACACGAGTTTTGGGGTACAAACGAATTTGGGTTAACGTGCGGATCTGGGTGTGCTTTGATTTGGCAAAGTCTGCGGATTTGAGGGTGCACACGGATTTTGGGGATCGGTGGTTTTGGAACAATGTCATGGATTTGGGGGTGCGCACGTATTTCGGGGTTGTCAGGATATGTAGGTGTGACAACTCCTGAACTTGTATTAGTCATAGATACTTCAGTAATAAATGCAGTTTGGACTGAAATTGCTTCTTGCTATTTACTCAGGCGGACGCATCCGTTCTGTGAACTATTTGAAATGACACTTGCTCTGGAATAATCCAATGTGCATGTGGGGGTGTCTGCTGAGTCGGAGACGTGACAAAACTCAAGATTGTCTCACAAAGTACACTGCAGATGCTGTGTTCAGATCAAGACGTACAGAAAAGCTGGATGAACTCAGCAGGTCGAGCAGCATCCGTTGAAAGGAGCAGTCAACGTTTCGGGTCGAGACACTTCGTCCTGACCCTCCGTTGACTGCTCCTTTCAACGGATGCTGCCCGACCTGTTGAATTCTTCCAGCTATTTTGTACGTCAAGATTCTCATTTGTCCATACGTTAATCATGAAGGTATTTTGAATTTTGACCTCTGTTCTTATTTTTTTATGGTTCAGGCAGCTATTTTGTGAGGTGTTTGAAAGGAGAGTTCGAGAGCATGTTCAGTTTGCGGACACAGATGGGAAGGGACCGAACCAAGGGGATAAAGTAAACTCGAAATCTACGGACAAATGTTAATTCAGGCAGGGTCAGGCGGAGACCATGGGTTACCCACACATTGCCTCAGAGAAACAGTAACACACACAGACACACACACACACACACACACACACACACACACACACACACACACACACACACACACACACACACACACACACACACACAACTACACTGTCTTCACCGTCTAGAGAACATGGAAAAGAAACATAGAAAACCGTACAGCACAACACAGGCACTTCGGCCCACATAGCTGTGCCGAACATGTCCTTATCAAAGAAACTACCTAGTCCTCTATTCTGCTAAGCTCTCTGACCCAAACAGGAGAATCTTATGAGACCCGATCGTTTCCGCCTCCACCACCGTCGCCGGTAACCTGTTCCACGCTCTCACCACTCTCTGCGTAAAACAACCTATCCCTGACCTATGCCTTCTTCCAAGCACCTTGAAACTGTGCCCTCTCGTGCTAGCCATTTCAGCCCAGGAAAAAGACTCTGACTATCCACACGATCAGTGCCTCTTATCCTCTTATACTCCTCTATCAGGTCACCTCTCACCCTCTGTCGCTCCAAGGAGTAAAGGCCGAGTTCACTCAACCTACGCTCATAAGGAATGATACCCAATCTAGTCAACATCCTTGTAAATCTCCTCTGCACCCTTTCTATGGTTTCCACGTCCTTCCTGTAGTGAGGCGACCAGATCTGAGCACAGTACTCCAAGTGGGGTCTGATCAGGGTCCTATATAGCTGCAACATTACCTCACGGTTCCAAAACTCAATCTCACGGATGATTAAGGTCAATGCACCACATGCCTTCTTGACCACAGAGTCAAACTCTGGAGCAGCTTTGAGTGTCCTATGGATTCGGACGCCAAGATCCCGCTGATCCACCACACAGTCAACAGTCTTACAATTAATACTCTATCCGCCATCATACTTGACCTAATGAAATGAACCACCTCACACCTAACTGGTTTGAACTCCATCTGCCACTTCTCAGCCCAGTTTCGCATCCTATCAATGTCCCGCTGTAACCTCTGACAGCCCTCCACCACTACCCACAGCTCTTTGACACATACCAGATGAGATGATTAGAACACACTCACCCCTACCACTAGACTGCTGAGTTTGATGGCCATGCATTAGGGTTAGGGGTGGACCCGGACGAGCCCCCTGATGTTCTGCCTGTGACTGTCACTGAGGAAACTGGAGGGTTTCTTTAATACGAAAGTGTTTATTCATCGCCACAGACAGACATTTTATTGCAGACTCTCTCATTAGAGTGCGCCAAGCACAAAGTACATCGAGAGTTTATATTCTTGAGGCGAATGGCAACAGTAGGTGATTCAATACAATTTCACAAGCTACAATGTCACAATTTACTTCAATATTCAGTGTCTGACAAATGCTTCTGTCACAACCACGGATTCAGCAGCGCGGCAGATTCGGAAATTGCGCTCGCGAATATGCACGTGGCAGCCAATTATTATTTCATTGTGATCGGATTTAACTACATTCGTCCCGTCGTAGTTTTTGTCGAGACCTGAACCTGGGACACAGCAACACTTGGCTTTCCGCCTTGCCTGTGAAAGTGGACTGTTGAGTCACCTGAATCTGAAGACTAGCGGTCTTCGTTTAATACTATCCACCGACGTCTACTACAGACCTACTAACTCCCACAACTATCTGGACAATTCCGCCTCCCACCCTGTCTCCTGCAAATGTGCTATCCCTTTTTCTCAATTCCTCCGCCTCCGCCGCATCAGCTCTCAGGATGAGGCCTTTCATTCTAGGACAAAGGAGATGTCTTCCTTTTTTAAAGAAAGGGGCTTCCCTTCGTCCACTATTAACTCTGCCCTCAATCGCGTCTCCCGTATTTCACGCACCTCTGCCCTCACCCCAACCCCCACCAGCCCACCAGGGATAGAGTCCCCCGGTCCTACCAGCCTACAGATCCAAGGTACAATCCTTCGTAACTTCCGCCACCTCCTACGGCATCCCACCACCAGACGCATCTTCCCCTCCCCCCACTCTCGGCTTTCCGCAAGGATCGCTCCCTACGCGACTCCCTTGTCCATTCACCCACGCCCCCCCCCATCCCTCCCCACGGACCTCCCTCCGGGCACTCATCCTTGCAAACGGAAGAAGTGCTACACCTGCCCCCACACTTCTTCCCTCACCACCATCCCAGGCCCCAGACAGTCCTTTCAAGTGAGTCACCACTTCACCTGCGAGTTACCTGGGGTGATATACTGTATCCGGTTCTCCCGATGTGGCCATTTATACATTGGGGAGACCCGCCGCAGACTGGGAGCCCATTTCGCCGAACACCGGCGCTCAGTCCAGATCTCCCTGTGGCCACGCACTTCAATTCCACAGACCACTCACACACCGACATGCCTGTCCATGGCCTCGTCTACCGTCAAGATGAAGCCACACGCAGGTCGATGGAGTAATACTTTATCTCCCGCCTAGGTAGCCTCCTTCCTGCCGGCATGAACATCCAACTCACTGGCCTCCATTGATACTCCTGCCCCCCCACCCTTACCCCCATCCCTATCTATTATTTTAGTCTGGTTCTCTTTCTCTCCTTTTTTCCCCCCTCACAATAATCTCTCCACCCAGCCCTACCTTTCTTTCCCTTTTATTTCCCATAATTCTCCACCTTCCCCCTAGCCCATTTTTCTCCAGTTTATCACTTCCCAGCTGTCTACTTTATCCTTCCCCCCACTTCTCGACCATCCCATGTTACTTCACTCCTGATGAAGGGTTTCGGCCCGATTATCTCCTCCCATAGATGCTATCTGGCCTGCTGAGTTCTGCCAGCATTTTGTGTTTTTCAGTCGTTTAATTCTCTCTTGTTCTTTTCAGCCGCGGTGTCAGCTTCGTTTTCCATTTGAGAGTTTTAGTTCACGGCCTGTTTGGCCCAGCGTTTTTGTTTGCTTTTCCCTTTGACATTGTTCGCGTTAAAGTCTGTGCACTGTCGAACTGCTTTAGTGTCTCTCGCTGCGCACTCTGGCCATGTCCGCACCGCTGTGACAGGTTCCTTTGAAGTTCATATTTACAGTGGAAGCACCATTAATTGATAAGATACCTGTCAGGTTCAGTCACCTTTGTTGGGGCAAACTATCCCCTACAAACGGTCTAAATATTAAATCACTAATTTAATCGCATACTGTAACCGCGGGGATTTCACGTGTCTGACGTAAAAGGATTGTAAATAATTTAAAAATCTCTATTTTTAAATCTGTTCAAATCTGTCCCTGCGGAGTCGCTAAATGGTTTTAAAAACCCCAGGCAAGTGCTGCCTCGACATGTCATTCCGAGAGATCACCTGTGGCACAGACGGATCATTGGACAGAGACAATGTCTGCAATGTCGGACAGTTACAGCAGTGTGGAGAAAATATTGTATGTGTTCATTGCCGTCATTGGAGTTCCTGGTGAGTGAGCAGAGCAATTCATGTCTGATGTCTGTCTGTTAACCGCTGTGAACCTGCTTTAAGAAGCTGCCATCTTGATGAGCATTGCACAGATATCCGGCAGAGATATCGGTCCTGTTAATTCAACATTCTGATTTTAATGACAAGCGAAACAAAACCTCCGTCTCTCCTCTAACTGACGGGATTGACTCGAACGTTGTCTTGCCTTTAATGACACCTTGTACAGATTTGTCCCAGTGCGGTGGACAGACAGTTCTCCAGGAAGCTGTGATGGAGAAGGTTTTAATGGGACATTGTTGTACCAGTGCTCGGACAGGCAGCTCTCCGGGAAGGGGTGAATGGGAGGGTTTTAATGGGACATTGTTGTACCAGTGCTCGGACAGGCAGCTCTCCGGGAAGGGGTGAATGGGAGGGTTTTAATGGGACAGTGTTGTACCAGTACTCGGACAGGCAGTTCTCCAGGAAGCTGTGATGGAGAAGGTTTTAATAGGACATTGTTGTACCAGTGCTCGGACAGGCAGCTCTCCGGGAAGGGGTGAATGGGAGGGTTTTAATGGGACATTGTTGTACCAGTGCTCGGACAGGCAGCTCTCCGGGAAGGGGTGAATGGGAGGGTTTTAATGGGACAGTGTTGTACCAGTACTCGGACAGGCAGTTCTCCAGGAAGCTGTGATGGAGAAGGTTTTAATAGGACATTGTTGTACCAGTGCTCGGACAGGCAGCTCTCCGGGAAGGGGTGAATGGGAGGGTTTTAATGGGACATTGCCCAGTGTTGTACCACTTCTCGGACAGGCAGCTCTCCGGGAAGGGGTGAATGGGAGGGTTTTAATGGGACATTGCCCAGTGTTGTACCACTTCTCGGACAGGCAGCTCTCCGGGAAGGGGTGAATGGCAGGGTTTTAATGGGGCAGTGTTGTACCAGTACTCGGACAGGCAGCTCTCCGGGAAGGGGTGAATGGAAGGGTTTTAATGGGACATTGCCCAGTGTTGTACCAGTGCTCGGACAGGCAGCTCTCCGGGAAGGGGTGAATGGGAGGGTTTTAATGGGACATTGCCCAGTGTTGTACCACTTCTCGGACAGGCAGCTCTCCGGGAAGGGGTGAATGGCAGGGTTTTAATGGGGCAGTGTTGTACCAGTACTCGGACAGGCAGCTCTCCGGGAAGGGGTGAATGGAAGGGTTTTAATGGGACATTGCCCAGTGTTGTACCAGTGCTCGGACAGGCAGCTCTCCGGGAAGGGGTGAATGGGAGGGTTTTAATGGGGCAGTGTTGTACCAGTACTCGGACAGGCAGCTCTCCGGGAAGGGGTGAATGGGAGGGTTTTAATAGAACCTTATCTAGAGTTGCGCCAGTGCTGCGCAGAGGAGGATCTTCGGTATGGTAAGACTGGGACCGTTTAATGACACCTGATTCAGATTTATCTCCGTGCTGGAGACAGGCAGCTCTCGGGAAAATGTGGCTGGAACAAGACAGACAGACAGACAGACAGACATACTTTATTGATCCCGAGGGAAACTGGTTTTCGTTACAGCCGCACCAAACCCAGTGGTTTACATTGTGAAGATCCCTGTTTCTGAGCTATTGATTAGAGCGAAGCCCTGGCCGTATAGTTCAAGTCTCCCTACGAATTCTGTCACAGCCGGATCCCACTGCCCGTTGGTCAATAATTGGGTTGATCACCCGAACTAGTGTCCGCGGATCTGCTGACGTGTGTTTCGAATTGAGCTGCGTGCAGAATTAATCAATTAACGGAGTCACTCAGCCTCAGGTTAATAAGTTGTTCTGTTTTCACTCTGTGTGCCGTAGTAAATTGGGGCACTGCTTCGACGTGAAGAAGGCTCTCGCCCTGAAACAAGAGTTTGTTAAATTCCATGGGTGCTCTCTATACTTTCTGAGTTCCTCCAGTATTTTGTGTGCGTGTTGCTCCTCTCTGTTCGCTTCTTGGCCCCATCAGGTGCTGAGTTTCCAGAGGGTTAAACCAGTGAAACCGGCCCCATCAGCGACTGGAATCGGGATCAGCACCGATCGTTGTTCAAACCGCTCGTTTTTATCGCCGACGATTGTCCACACATTGTCTTATCTCCACACTGGAGAAGGCATTTCCGAGACAGTGTTACCCGTGTCTGGCGTTAGATTAGCAGCCGTTCACAGACTTCAGCACTCCTGATCTTCAGCTGAATCTCGATCTTTGTTAATTCCCCAAGAATGTGATCATTAATGCCCAGTGTCTTCTCTCTCTCTCCCTCTCCCGCTCCCTCTCCCTCTCCCCCTCCCCCTCCCTCCCCCTCCGTATCCCCCTCCTCTCCCTCTCCCTCTCCCCACCCTCTGCCTCCCTATGTTTCTCCCCTCCCCCTCCTTCTCCCCCTCCCCCTCCAGTTAATGTAGTGGCGATTGTAATCCTGTCCCGTGGAAAGTACGGCCTCTCTACCTGCACCACTCGCTACCTGGTGGCCATGGCAGCGGCGGATCTACTGACCATTGTCACCGAGGTCTTTTTGTATCAAATAAATTGGTATTACTTCCGTTGGAGCTTTTCAAAACTCACCCCTGTGTGCAGTGTTATGGAAGTACTGTCGTACTCGGCCACACATTGTTCTGTCTGGTTCACCGTCACTTTCACCTTTGATCGGTTTGTCGCCATTTGCTGCCAGAAACTGAAAACAAAATATTGCACCGGGAAAACTGCGGCTGTGGTTCTAACAACAACCGGCGCACTGTCCTGTCTGAGAAACGTTCCCCGATACTTCACATGGGAACCCTGGATAATCATCGACAATGTTCCGTGGCTCTGTGCTATCAAAGACAATTATTTCACTGACCCCTGGTGGGTGGGATTTGACTGGCTGGATACGGTTTTAACTCCGTTCCTACCTTTTGCTGCGATAATACTGCTCAACGCCCTGACAGTCAGACACATTTTAGTGGCCAGTCGGGTCTGTAAGGGGCTGAAGGGTCAGAGCAAGGGTGAGAACCTCAGTGACCCGGAGATGGAGAGCAGGAGGAGGTCTGTGGTTTTACTCTTCACCCTCTCCGGCAGCTTCATCCTCCTGTGGATGACACAGTTTGTAAATGTCATATATTATCACGTCTCAGGAAAGGGATTTGATTTCAATGAATCTGAAAAGATCTTTAACCTCGCGGGGTTTTTGCTGAGGAATTTCAGCTGCTGCACGAACACATTTATTTACGCGGTGACTCAGTCGAAATTCAGGGAGCAGGTGATCAGCGCGGTGAAATATCCGGTCACCTCGGTGCTTCAGTTCATTAATAAAGCCGCGTCCTGAGCACAAGCCGGAGGCGGCCGCAGTGTCTCCGTTTCGGGCTCCAGCTCCACTCATTTACCGCCTGATCTCCCAGGAGTATTTCCCAAGCGGATTATCCCATTGACCGGCAGCTCCGAGATATCAGGATAGTGTGTGTTTGGGAGGGGTAAAGCTCCGTCCAGGAGACTCAGTACCTCATTGGCCCTGCCAGATATCAGTCAAAGATCTACTCCGGAATGCGATCCAGGCATTTCTGCTGATATGTCCATCTATTCCCATTCCGGCCCACCAATCTCACAGTCCGACTTCCGCACAAGACGACAGGGGTCTCGTCTGATGCCTATTTGCTAATCCCGTATCAGCAACTGAGCCAATTCTGAGTCGTATCGATATCATTCTTTCCCTCCTTTTTCTTACTCCTTTCTCCCATAAAATTAACCGTTTTATGTATTCTGTAAATGTGTCTCCTCACCTCCATGCCCATTATCCCGCTCGTCCTGCCAGAAGGGCCTAGTAGTTAATCCTCTCAGCTTTTGATTTGTTCAGTGGGAGGTCTTCATGCATTGTTGATTTTTTAACTAAACAGTCAATCCGCCCACTCCCCCCCCCCAGCAGTCTGTGTGCAGGGACCCACGAGAAGGGAACATAAAAGCCAATACTTTGAATATGAAATTATGTTTGATGAGTTCCCAACAGTAATGACAACAACGGACTGCTAGAATGATCTTCTTAGGGCACAACAAAACCGAAACGGCATCTGAACACATTTAAATTTTACTTGGACAAAATTCCTCCACCCTCCGTAACCCTAAAAAGATAGCAATAAATTCTGCTGTATGTGCTGATAAATGGTTGTCGAGTCCTTTCTTTATCGTTACCTGTAATTCATGCACAAGACAGCCACACAAACATTCCCACTTAAATTATTTTCGATTAGTCTGAGTTAATGGTTGCCATGTCATAATAATTTTCCTTTATAAACTGATGGATCAACAGGCTCCCGGGCAGAACAGAATCCTTGGACCTTATTAAACTGTGTGACCGAACATTGAATAGTTATAGAGAGAAAAATGTGGGTTTCAGAGAATGTGGCAGTGTGAAACCTTGCGTGATCCAACATTCCCATCTTCCCAGCGTGATAAGATCCCAGCACCTAAAAGTAAAAACACTCTTCCTCTGGTGTTTCCGATATTCCTCCACCCGAACTTTAACAGTGTGATTATTTCTTTGTCGCTCAAATTAATCCTGTATGTCAACATCAGCTGCAATCTCCATGAATGCAAGTGTACTGATCCTATTTCCACCAGTGAAGACAAAACAAGGGCCGACCTGACTGAGCACAACACCATCGTAAAGCCTGTGGTTGCTTCACACCCATAGAGTTGAATATGAAGCTGATGTATGAGCCACACCACCGTAATCAAGCAAAGATGAAAGCGGTCAAGAGTGATATTCATGTAGCACCCCAGAACACCCACTGACTCCTGAGATTATTTCATACTCCTTTATATTGATCAATTGTTTTACTGATCTGGTACTTCCATCTCAGCTTGTTATCGATCCACTTGACTGGAAAACTTACCACTGGTATATCTTCAAGTGTTTGACCATATAATTTCAAACCCAATATTTATCCCATTTGCAAAACATAGAACTTGTGCATTAGCTACTGAAAGTTTAAATCCTCATCTGTCTGTCTGTCGTTGAAACTTATTAACTGCCAATTGCATCCAATATACAGTATAATTGAAATTTCTACCTCTAATCCATAAAGCTTCACCATCCGAATACAGTGGTTATATAGTGGCCAGAGGATATCTCTGAGAAAATATCATTAATCATAATATTAAATGATAAAAGGTTACAAATGCTGCCTTATTCTTTCTCAGTCTCTGTCCCATAGAAACCCATATGCAACTTGCCCACCTGTACCAACACAGACTGTCCAAATATAAAACTCAGAAAAGTATGCAGACTTTCCCTCAATCTTCTTTATCAGAATGTAATCCAAAGTACATCCTTCTATAAACATCGCATGCCTTTTCAATATCAGAAAATACTGCTATTACAACATCATTATTTAATTGTATTCTCTTAATATTATCTTCTAAAGCTAAAACTGAATCCAATGTCAGATTACCCTTCTGAAATCCACTTCGATAAAGCAATATATCAACTTTATCCAAAATATATTTCAAACGCTCGATTAACATAGGTTCCATAAGTTTACAAAACTGAGGTGTTAATGATAAGGCCAATAACTAGAAGGATCAGGCGTAGAGCCGCTTGAAAACCAAATTTTATGAGTAAAGAATATAGCCTAATCTATAAATGCGATTCTAAAATGTTATTATCATCAGGAGAGTTGTCAGTCAGATGGCTAATCATACACTAACATATATTATCCTTTTCTAGAGACATTTGACTTGCATTAATAATAACCAAACCCCAACCATCTGCAGATTTTGGAAATTCAAGCAAAATGCACAATATGTTAGAGGAACTCATCAGGTCAGTTTTTTATTTAGCCTGCAGTCCTGTTCAAATGTCTAGGTCAAAACATCGACTGCTCCCTGTCTTGCTGAGTTCCTCCAGCATTGTCTGTGTGTTGCCCGAATTAATAATAGCCTTCTTAATTTCACAGAGAGAGAGATACATCAGTGATACTATCATTGCTACAGCTGACTTTCAATACGTCAGCGGATTCACAGAGTACCTCATCGCTACACTGCTTAGATAATCTTTACCAAAATTATCTTTATTATGAATCTCAGCAAATGACCCAGCCAGTAACACAACCTTTCCTGTTTCAGTGACATTTTACTCTTATCAATCACAGATGAATATTATGATCACTATGAATCCCCCAATTTATTATACAATCCCCAAACATCTCCGAGTTTAATATCCCTTCCAATATTATCTGAATATGACCTCCAGTAAACATTTTTCACAACCGTCTCCACTTTCCTCACCTTGGCTCAGCCCTTTTATGCTTAACTGATACTCCATAGCTTTCCAGAACACCCCATTCCTCTCCCTAAATATCTCTGCACACCCTCAATCTACAATTGTACAACCTCTTTCCTACTAAAGCATTTAGAATATGTATCGTTTTAAATACGAGGTTTCTTGTGTATATATAAAACATCGTGAAAATTTGACAATCAGAGATAAAGTTCTTAAAACCTTGACCATGCGACATCAGACTTCTCACATCCCACTGCAATATTTTAATCCCATTATGTAGCTTCACACGTAGACTGAGATATAGAAGCCATACCCATCAGAGCTTAATTTATGTCTTCCCGCATAACACCAGTTATATCAAGACACCTTTCTGCAGTTTTCATAAAAAGTTTAATTTCCTCATTAGGACGGGATGTCTGAGCAGAACAATTCACCACATCCGTTATAAACATCACGAACTTCATTTTATCCTGCAGTAAAGTGTCGTTATTGAGAGGACCGTCATGACAACATACATCCACTGACGTCACAGTCTGTCCTCTGAATGGAAACATTCGTTTTCACACTTTGCAAGGCTGACAAACATTCATATTATCGTGTGAGTTTTCATTTCACAGACAGGCACCTCAACTAATGACAGCACCGGACTGAGGTGGGTCAGAGCTGCAACAGGGCAGGTAGAAATCCGCGCCTTCTTTTCCGCGCCATCGCCATGGTGGAGTTCAACGAGCTATTTCTGTGGGTGGTCGCCTGTCTCGGCGTCCATAACGACAGGCGTAGTTCGCTTTCGACGCCACGGTTAGTCCGCTCCCAGATGAGGAAAAGTGGCCTTGCAAGAAGCGAACAAGGATTTTTGACTACAGCTCCCAGAAGGCGCCGCGGACTGCCCTGCTCGAAAGTTGCAGCCGGTTGAGCGCGAGGCCCGACGGCAGTTGTAGTTCAAAGTAAATCAGGTGTTTATGAATTAAGTATAGTAGTTTCTGGTATGAACAATTCGTGTCATTAGTGACAATAATATGATAAGTTTTAATCTACAATTTGAGAGGGAGAAGGGAAAATCGGAAGTGTCAGTATTACAGATGAACAAAGGGGACTGTGGAGCCATGAGGGAGGAACTAGCCAAAGCCGACAGGAAGGATACACTAGCAAGGATGACAGTGAAACAACAATGGCAGGTATTTCTGGGAATAATACAGAAGGTGCAGGAACAGTTCATTCCAAAGATGGAGTGAGGGGCGACCGTGGCTGTCAAGGGAATTCAAGGGCACTATAAAAATAAAAGAGTATTATAACATAGCAAACATTAGCCGGGAATCCAGAGGATTGGGGAAATCTTAAAGAGCAACAGAAGATTACTAAAAATGTAATATGGGGAGAAAAGATGAGGTACGAAGGTAAGCTTGCCAAGAATATAAAGGAATATAGTAAAAGCTTCTTTAGGTATGTGAAGAGTAAAAAAAATAGTTAAGACAAAAGTTGGGCCCTTGAAGGCAGAAGCGGGTGAACTTATTATGAGGAACAAGGAAATGGCAGACGAGTTGAACAGATATTTTGGATCTGTCTTCACTAGGGAAGACGCAGATGCTACAGTGGCCAGAGGACCTGGGATAACGGAGGAACTGAACGAAATTCACATTAGGCAGAAAATGGTGTTGGGATTAATGGGACTGAAGGTTATAAATCCCCAGGGCCTGATGGTCTGCATCGCAGGGTAATTAAGGATGTGGATCTAGCAGCCGTGCACGCATTGGCAATCATTTTCCAATGTTCTATAGAATCAGGATCAGTTCCTGAGGATTGGAGGGTAGCGAATGCTATCCCACTTTATAAGAAAGGCGTGACAGAAATAAACAGGAAATTATAGACCAGTTAGCCTGACTTCAGTGGTAGGGAAGATGCAGTAGTCAATTATAAAAGATGAAATAGCCGCACATTTGTATAGCAGTGACAGGATCGGTCCGAGTCAGCATGGATTTACGAAGGGGAAATCATGCTTGACTAATCTTCTGGAATACTTTTAGGATGTAACTATGAAGATGGACAGGGGAGAGCCAGTGGATGTAGTGTACCTGGACTTTCAGAAAGTCTTTGATAATGTCCCACATCGGAGGTTAGTGGACAAAATTAGAGCACATGGTATTGAGAGTAGCGTACTAACATGGATAGAAAATTGGTTGGCAGACGGGAAACAAAGAGTAGGCATTACCGGGTCCTTTTTAGAATGGCAGGCAGTGATTAGTGGGGTACCACAGGACTCAGTGCTGGGGCCGCAGCTATTTACAATATACATTTATGATTTAGATGAATGGATTAAAAGTAACATTAGCAAATTTGCAGATGACACAAAGCTGGGTGGCAGTGTGAAATACGAGGAATATGTTAGGAGAATAGTAAACACAAAATTACACTGCAGATGCTGTGGTCAAATCAACACGTACAATAGCTGGATGAACTCAGCGGGTCGGGCAGCGTCTATTGAAAAGAGCAATCAATGTTTCGGGCAGAGACCCTTGGACAGGACTGAAGAAGGGGGACGGGGCCCTATAAAGAATGTGGGGGGAGGCGGAAGATGCAAGCGAAAACCAATCAGAGGAAAGATCGCGGGGGGAGGCGAAGCAGGGAGGTGATAGTCCGGAGAGGTGATGACGGAATGTAAGCGGAAAGTACTATGGGTAGTAGAAGAAGGCAGAATCATGACAGAGGTGCTAGGCAGCTAGAAGAGGAGGCAGAATAAAAGTGTGATAGGGGAAGGGAGAGGGAGGGAATTAACGGAAGTTGGAGAATTCGATGTTCATACCAAGGGGCTGGAGACTACCCAGACGGTATATGAGATGTTGGTCCTCCGACCTGAGTTTCGCCTCATCATGGCAGTAGAGGAGATCATGTATGCACATATCTGAATGGGAATGTGAAGGAGAGTTTAAGTGGTTGACGACTGGTAGATCTTGTCTGTTGTGGCGGACGAAGCGGAGGTGCTCGACGAAGCGGTCCCCCAATCTGCGTCGGGTCTCACTGATGTAGAGGAGGCCGCACTGGGAGCACCGGATGCAATAGATGCCCCAACAGACTCACAAGTGAAGTGTTGCCTCACCTGGAAGGACTGTTTGAGGTGCTGAATGGTGGTAAGAGAGGAGGTGCAGGGACAGGTGTAGCACTTACCCCTGCAGAGATAAATGCCAGGTGGGAGATCCGTGGGGAGGGACGTGTGGAACAGGGAGTCGCAGAGGGAACAATCCCTGTGAAATGCAGAAAGGGGTAGAGAGGGAAAGATGTCCTTAGTGGTGGGATCCTGTTGAAGGTGCGGAAATTGCGGAGGATAATATGCTGGATCCGGAGGCTGATGGGTTGGTAACTGAGGACAAGGGGAACTCGGTCCCTGTTGTGGTGACGGGAGGATGGGGTTGAGGGCCGAAGTGCCGGAAATGGAGGAGATGCGGGTGAGGGCATCATTGATGACGGCAGAAGGAAAACCACGATTCTTAAAGAAAGAGGACATTTGAGATGTCCTGGAACTGAAAGCCTCATCCTGAGAGCAGATGCGGCGGGGACGAACTGGGAATAGGGAATAGCATTTTTACAATGGCAGGGTGGAAAGAGCTATAATCCATGTAGTTATGGGAGTCAGTGGGTTTATAGAAGATGTCAGTGAACAGTCTGTCTCCAGAGATTGAGACCGAGAGATCGAGAAAGGGGAGAGAAGTGTCCGAGATGGACCAAGTGAATTTAAGGGCTGGGTGAAAGTTAGAAGCAAAGTTGATGAAATTGACGAGCTCAGCATGGGTGCTGGAAGCAGCACCAATGTAGTCGTCAATGTAGCGAAGGAAAAGTTGGGGAGCAGTTCCAGTATAGATTTGGAGCATAGACTGTTCCACATTACCCACGAAGAGGTAGGCATAGCTGAGGCCCATGCGAGTGCCCATAGCTACACTCTTGGTCTGAAGAATGTGGGAAGAGCCGAAAGAGAAGTTATTAAGTGTGAGTACCAGTTCGGCCAACTGGATGAGTGTGGTGGTGATGGGGAACTGGTGAGGTCTATTGTCAAGAAAGTAGCGGAGCGCTTTGAGGTTTTCTTGATGGGGAATTGAAGTGTATAAGGATTGGACCTCCATGGTGAAAGTGAAACGGTCCGGTACTAGAGGACATAGCCTTAAGATTCGGGGGGGGGGGGTATTTAGGACGCAGGTAAGGCTGAACTGCTTTTTGCCAAAGTGTGGTAAATCTCTGGAATCCTCTGCCCGATGGAGCAGTGGAGACGTCCTCAGTAAATATACTTTAGACAAGATTTTTGCATAGTTGGCGAATTAAGGTTATGAGGAAAAGGCAGGTAGGTTGAGATGAGTCCATCGTCGGATCAGCTGTGATATTACTGAATGGTACAGCAGGCTTGATTGGCCTCATCCTATTTCCTATGTTCTTGAGTTCTAAATGATGCTCCCTTTTTCAAGAAAGGGAACAGAGATGACCCGGAAAATTATAGACCACTGAATCTTACTTCAGTGGCGGTCAAATTGTTTGGAAAGCTCCTGAGAGGCGAGATTCATGAGCATTTGGAGAGACATAATCTGATTAGTCGGCTCGGCTTTCTCAGGGGTAGGTCACGCCTCACGATCTCGATTGAATTATTTGAGGGTGTATCAAAACACATTGACGAATGTAGAGCATTGGGGGTTGTGTCTATCATACCTCCCCTTTGGGATGGCTATAAATGAGCTGGATGAGGAAGTAGAAGGGTGGGTGTATAAGTTTGCTTATGACACAATAATTGGGGGTAGTGTGGTTAGTCTGGTGGGTTGCCAGAGCTAACAGAGGGAAATAGATAGGATGCAGAACTGGGCTGGGAAGCGGAGAATGGATTTCAATCCATAAAAGAGTGAAGTGGTTCATTTCGGTAGGTCAAACTTGAAGAAAGAATGTCATATTAATGGTAAGACTTGGCAGTGTGCAGGATCAGGGAGATCTTGGGGCTCCTGTCTAGAGGACACTTGAAGCTGCTGTGCATGTTGACACAGTTGTTAAGAAGGAGTATGGTATGAATGCTTTCTTCAACTGTGGGTTTGAGTTCAAGAGCAGTGCAGTACTGTCACAGCTATATAAGACCTTAGGTAGACACTCTTGGAGTACTGTTTAAGGTTCTGGTCACCTTACTACAGGACAGATGTGGATACCATAGAGAGTGCTCAAAGATGGTGCCTGGATTGGAGAGCGTGCCTTCTGAGACGAGGTTGCGTGAACTTGGCCTTTTCTCCTTGGAGCGACAGAGGTTGAGAGCTGACCTTATAGAGTTCTACAAGATAATGAACGGCATTGATCGTGGATAGGATAGGACAAAGGATAGCCAGAGGCTTTTTCCCCTGTGGCTGAAATGGCTAACACGAATGTCATAGATTTAAGGTTTTTGGAAGTAGGTACAAGGGGATATCAGAGGTGAGATTTTCACACAGAGGGTAGTGGGTGCGTGGAATGCACTGCCAGCGATAGTAGGAGAAGCGGATACAATGGGGTATTTTAAGAGACTCTCGGATAACTAAAAAACACTTAGAAAACTAGAGGGCAATGAGGTAAGGCATTCATAGGCAGTGTCGCGAGTAGGTTACATGGTCCGCACATCATTAATGGCCAAATTAAATGACAAATTACATAATTACATGTAAGGGAGTTTCCTCGTTTGTGTTTTTTTGTGTAATGGGGTTCTTTTGTTACTGCGTTTATTAATCAGAATGGCTACTTTGTTTTGTTAAAAGTAGGATGCTTCTTTGTTATGGTAAGTGCTTTCTCTCGCAGTTTGTTTGGGTTAAAATTACTGATATCTTGAATTGTATTCGTTTGTTAACCAATTGGGATTAATGTTATTTTTTCTTCTGGGTCTGTGAGCTGATTGTTGGCGGGCATTTTGGGGAGCCAGCACGAGGGGATGAGAGAGAGAGAGAGCGAGGACGCGATGCTGTAAGCTGGGTGACGGAACAGACCCCTGGCGGAGTCCGTGGCCAGGAACTTCGCCGAGGAGAGCAGGCGAAGACAGACGTGCGGGGGTGCTTGCTTGATCACTTCGGGTGGTCCTGAGCTGCGAGTCGAGGAGTTCGGAGGGGATCGAATGGTGGCCAGAAGACTTCGGTAATTGAGCTCCAACGGTTGTGCACAAAGTGGTTTGGACTTTGATAAGTTTGCGCCTTTTCTTTATTTTCTTTTCCTTCATATATACTGTATCGTTATTGATCACTTAGTTATAGTAATCTTTATAAATTGTAATCATTTAATCGCATATGGTGATCTGTTTGTTTTTTGGCGAAGCGGGGACATCACATAGCATCCACATAAGCTGATTACCCAGTTTGGCGGGACCGAAGGCTGCTCCCCCTAGACGAGAACGAGCTGAGCGAGCCTTAGGCGACCCCGGGGGTTACACATACGAAGAACATTTGATGGGTCTGGGTCTGAACTCATTGGAATTTAGAAGGATGAGGGACGTTCACACTGAAACCTTTCGAATGTTGAAAAGCCGAGACAGAGTAAATGTGGAAGGGATGTTTCTCATTGTGGGAGAGTCTAGGACAAGAGGGCACAAACTCACGATAGAGGTGTGTCAATTCCAAACAGAAATGTGGAGAAATTTCTTTAGCCAGAGTGTGGTGAATTTGCTGAATTTTTTGCCACGTTCAGCAGTGGAGACCAGGTCGTTGGGTGCATTGAAAGTAGAGATTGATAGGTTCGTGATTGGACTTTTAAATCGAAGCAAGAGGCGGAGAGGGAAGAAGTAAAGGCATCTCAGAGAGGAGCCGTTTTTTTAACTGATCGGGGAAAAGAGGCTAGACTGCGCAGGCGCGTGGCGTAGCGCGCCAAAGGTTTAAAAAGGAGACCACCATATACAGCGGCCATCGTCGGAGTGGACTGAGTCAGAGTGGGACGGATTTGGCTCAACAGCCTTCGGCGGTGAACAGGCAAGGGCGAGGTTGAACGGGACACAACTGCGCAAGCGCGTGAAATTCGTACTTTGAGATCAGCGGGAGAGGTTAAAAAGCGAGCAGAAGCTGAGGTCGAGTTTCACTCCAGGTGAGGTAAGGCCAGGTAAGCTCATTTCATTAATTTAATTACCTTAGGAGTAGGTAATGGAGGCAGCAGTTAGGGCAGTTGAGTGCTCCGTTTGCAGTGTGTGGGAACTCAAGCGAGCACAATTGTTCCTGATGATTACATCTTCAAAAGGTGCATCCAGCTGCAGCTCCTGACAAACCGTGTTAGGGAACTGGAGCTGGAGCTGGGTGAACTTTGGATCATTCGGAAGGCAGAGGAAGAAATAAACAGGAAATACAGGGAGATATTCACCCCTAAGTGTCAGGAGACAGGTAGCTGGGTGACTGTCAGGAGAGGGAAGGGGATTAGACAGAATGAGCAGAGCACACCTGTGTCCGTTCCCATCAACAATAAGTATACCGTTTTGGATACTGTTGTTGGGGACGACCTACCAGGGAAAAGTTGCAGTGGTTGCGTCTCTGACACCGAGACTGGACCCTCAGCTCAGAAGTGAAGGAGGGAAAAGAGGAGTGCAGTAGTGATTGGGGATTCGATAGTTAAGGGGGCAGATAGATCTCTTCTGTGGAAGAGATCGAGAATCCCGGATGGTCTGTTCCCTCCCTGGTGCCAGGGTCCGAGATATCTCAGATCGAGTTCTCAGTATTCTCAAGAGGGAGGGTGAGCAGCCGGATGTCGTGGTCCATGTAGGGACCAATAACGTGGGCAGGAAGAGTGGGGAGGTCCTGAAGGTGAGTTTAGGGAGTTAGGCGCCAGGTTAAAGGGCAGGACCTCCAGCATAGCAATCTCAGGATTGCTACCAGTGCCACGTGCAGGTGGATTTAAAAATTGTGAGATAGCACAGATCAACACGTGGCTGAAGACATGGTGCAGGAGGGAAGGCTTCAGATATATAGATAATTGGGCAGTTTTCCAGGGAAGGTGGGACCTGTTCCAGCGGGACAGTTTACATCTGAACTAGAGAGGGGAAAATATTCTTGCAGGTATGTTTGCTGGATAGGCTCCAGTGTACTTAAACTAGATACGGGGTGGGGGGGGGGGGGTGGACCGGAGAGCAGGAACAGATGGGAGAAGGAAGAACAAAAAAATAGTAAAGTTGTTTTCACCGTTAGAGATAAACAGAGAGGAAGAGGTGGAAAGTTTCTTCAATGCATTTATTTTAATGCTACGAGAATTGTTAAAAAATAAGGTGGATGAGCTTAGAGCATGGATTGATACCTGAAAATATTATGTTGTAGCTATTAGTGAAACATGGTTGCAGGAGGGGTGTGATTGTCAACTAAATATTCCTGGATTTAGTTGCTTCAGGAGTGATAGAATCGGAGGGGCAAAAGGAGGAAGTATTGCATTGCTTGTCCGAGAAAATATTACAGCGGTGCTCTGGCACGATAGATTAGAGGGCTCGTCTAGGGAAGCTATTTGGGTGGAACTGAGGAATGGGAAAGGTGTAGTAACACTTATAGGGGTGTATTATAGACTATCTAATCGGGAGCGAGAATTGGAGGACCAAATCTGTAAGGAGATAGCAGATATTTGTAGTAAGCACAAGCTTGTGTTTGGGGAGATTTTAATTTTCCACATATAGACTGGGAAGCCCATACTGTAAAAGGGATGGATGGTTTGGAGTTTGTAAAATGTGTGCAGGATAGTTTTTTTG
Source organism: Hemitrygon akajei (assembly GCF_048418815.1). Lineage (NCBI taxonomy): Eukaryota > Metazoa > Chordata > Chondrichthyes > Myliobatiformes > Dasyatidae > Hemitrygon > Hemitrygon akajei. The sequence goes on from NW_027331920.1 coordinate 3,616,957, forward strand.
CAGCAATACATAGAGGTAGCAACTAAAGAAGGTGCAGTGTTGGAACCCCTGTTAGGGAATGAGAAAGGTCAGGTGACGGAGGTATGTGTTTGGGAGCACTTCGGGTCTAGTGATCACAATGCCATTAGTTTCAATATAATTATGGAGAAGGGTAGGACTGGATCCAGGATTAATATTTTTGATTGGGGAAAGGCTAACTTTGAGGGGATGCGAAAAGACTTCGAAGGAGTAGATCGGGACCATTTGTTTTGTGGGAAGGATGTAATGGAAAAATGGAGGTCATTTCAAGGTGAAATTTAGAGGGCAGAAAATCTTTATGTTCCTGTTAGGTTGAAAGGAAAGGTTAAACGTTTGAGAGAGCCTTAGTTTTCAAGGGATATTGGAAACTTGGTTCGGAAAAAGAGAGAGATCTACAATAAATATAGGCAGCATGGAGTAATGAGCATGAGGTGCTCGAGGAATATAAAGAATGTAAAAATAATCTTAAGAAAGATATTAGAAAAGCTAAAATAAGATACGAGGTTGCTTTGGCAAGCAAGGTGAAAATAAATCCCAAGGGTTTCTACAGCTATTTTAATAGCAAAAGGACAGTGAGGGATAGAATTGGTCCCTTAGAGAATCAGAGTGGACAGCTATGTGTGGATTCGAAAGAGATGGGGGAGATTTTGAACAATTTCTTTTCTTCGGTATTCACTAAAGAGAAGTAAATTGAATTGTGTAAGGTAAGGGAAACAAGTAGGGAAGTAATGGAAACTATGGCGATTAAAGAGGAGGAAGTACTGGCGCTTTTAAGGAATATAAAAGTGGATAAATCTCCGGATCCTGACAGGATATTCCCTAGGAGCTTGAGGGAAGTTAGTGTAGAAATAGCAGGGGCTCTGACAGAAATATTTCAAATGTCATTAGAAACGGGTATGGTGCCGGAGGATTGGCGTATTGCTCATGTGGTTCCATTGTTTAAAAAGGGTTCTAAGAGTAAACCTAGCAATTATAGGCCTGTAAATTTGACGTCAGTGGTGGGAAAATTAATGGAAAGTATTCTTAGAGATGGTATATATTATTAAATGGATAGACAGGGTCTGATTGGGAACAGTCAACATGGATTTGTGCGTGGAAGGTCATGTTTGACAAATCTTACTGAATTTTTTGAAGAGGTTATGAGGAAAGTTGACGAGGGTAAAGCAGTGAATGTTGTCTATATCGACTTCTGTAAGGCCTTTGATAAGGTTCCGCACGGACGGTTAGTTAGGAAGGTTCAATCGTTAGGTATTAATATTGAAGTTGGAAAGTGCATTCAACGGTGGCTGGATGTAAGATGCCAGAGAGTAGTGGTGGACAACTGTTTGTCAGGTTGGAGGCCGGTGACTAGTGGTGTGCCTCAGGTATCTGTACTATTTCTAGTGTTGTTAGTCATATACATTAACGATCTGGATGGTAAGGTGGCAATTTGGATTAGTAAGTATGCAGATGATACTAAGATAGGTGGCGTTGTGGATGAGGAAAGCTGTCGACGTTTCGGGCCGAGACCCTTCTCCAGCATCTACAGATTTCCTCGTGTTATGGATAATGAGTAGGTTTTCAAAGCCTGCAGATAGATTTAGGCCAGTTAGAAGAGTGGGCTGAAAGATGGCAGATGCAGTTTAATGCTGATAAGTGTGAGGCGCTGCATCTTGGTAGGACTAATCAAAGTAGGACGTACATGATAAATGGTAGAGCATTGAAAAATGCAGCAGAACAGAGTGATCTAGGAATAATTGTGCATAGTTCCCTGAGGGTGCAATTTCATGTCGATAGGGTGGTGAAGAAACCTTTTGGTATGCTGGCCTTTAGAAATCAGACCATTGAGTATAGGGGTTGGGATGCAATGTTAAAATGGTACAAGGCATTGGTAAGGCCGAATTCGGAGTACTGTGTACAGTTCTGGTCACGAATTATAGGAAAGATGTCAACAAAATAGAGAGAGTACAGAAGAGATTTACTAGAATGTTACCTGGGTTTCAGCACCTAAGTTACTGAGAAAGGTTGAACAAGTTAGGTCTTTATTCTTTGGAGCGTAGAAGGTTGAGGGGGGACTTGATAGAGGTATTTAAAATAATGAGGGGGATAAATCGAGTTGACGTGGATAGGCTTTTTCCATTGAGAGTAAGGGTGATTCAAACAAGAGGACATGATTTGATATTCAAGGGGCAAAAGTTTAAGGTTAGCATGAGGGGGAATTTCTTTACACAGAGAGTGGTAGTTGTGTGGAACGAGCTTTCTGTAGAAGTGGCAGAGGCAGGTTCGGCATTGTCATTTAAAGTAAAATGACAGGAAATCAATGGAGAGCTATGGGCAGAGTGCGGGCCACTGGGACTAGGTGAGTGTAAGCGTCGGCACGGACTAGAAGGACCGAAATGACCTGTTTCCGTGCTATAATTGTTATATGGTTATATGGTTAAGAAATAGGAACTCTCGGGTGGTGGTTTCAGGATTATTTCAGATTTCACATGCTTGCTAGGTAAGATATGGTAGTTGGTAAACTTAAATGTGTGGCTAACAATTTGATGCAAGAATGAGGGCATCAGGAACACAGATCATTGGGTTCTCTTCCTGGAGAGGTGGGCTGGTGTAACAGGGATTGGTTATAGTGGAGGGGAAGTAATATTCTCACAGGGAATCTCGCTGGAGCCACACTGACAATTTTTATCGTGTGGCATGTGGAGTGGGTGTTGGAAGCTAGAGCTACAGGTCAGTAAGTAACAATGAGCGAATGGGGATTATTAGTTTGGTGTTTGGTGTTGTTTTGCTCTCTCTGCACAGCACTATTTCCCTGTTCTCCTTCCCGCTTTCTTTCTCCTTAGGCCTCCCGTCCTATGATCCTTTCCGTTCTCCAGCTCTGTATCCCTTTTGTCAATCACCTTTCCGGCTCTTAGCTTCACCTCACCCCCTCCGGTCTTCTCCTATCATTTCGGATCTACCCCTCCCCCTCTTACTTTCAAATCTCTTACTATTTTTTCTTTCAGTTAGTCCTGACGAAGGGTCTCGACCCGAAACGTCGACAGTGCTTCTTCCTACAGATGCTGCCTGGCCTGCTGCGTTCCACCAGCATTTTGTGTGCGTTGCTTGAATTTCCAGCATCTGCAGATTTCCTCGTGTTTGTTTGCTGTGTTAAGGTTTCCAGAAACAGTATGTACACAGTCCACCGGGGATGGAGACATGCTGGTTATGGTGTTTGGAAATGAACCTGGCAAGATGATTGGAATTTAATTGTGAAAGGGTTACGGATCTTAATTCTGGAGTGTTTCAGATGGTTATTGCTCAGAATATGTTTGAACCTGCAGGTCGGTGATATTGTCTGGGAGCTGATGTTACTGATTGTTACTGGATGGAGCTGATGTTAGCTGACGTCTGACATGTCAGAGTCACGTACAGTCCAGCCGGTCAGAATTTAGTAGATCCGCGTCATGCGAAGAGGGTAGAGATGGACGGGAATGGTCAGAATCTTAGGGTGATGAGAAATATTGCATTTGTTTAAAAATGTAAGAGGAGTCATATGTAAGGGCAATGAAATTGGACAGGGTCTTAGAGGAACATACAGGAAGCAAGAAGCAAGTCACACAGTGAATCAGGAGAGTGAAGAGTTACCAGGAAATGCCCTCATTCAGGAAGATGAATGAGAATCCCAAGGCATCTTATTGACACACAGCAAACAACAGTATAGCGGGGAGAGGACAGGACCACCCTAGGACAAAGGTGGGAGTTTATGTCTGGAGCCAGAGTCAGCATGCGCAGTAGAGAATGAATGCTGGTGTTCACTAAGGAAAAGGACAAGGAGGAAAGCGTGATGAGAAAGGCGGTCTGGTGATATTCTCTGGTGTGTTAATACTAAACAGGAGGTGCTGTTGGGTCTCTCAAACCACTTTGATGGGTACGTCCTTCGGGGGAATTTAGTACATTGGGAGACACAGACCACATGCAGTTAAATGTGATATTTAAACTGCCGTACCGCACTGTAAAAACAGAGATCTTAACAACATCAATAGAAGGGAATTGTCTTTCTCTGGTATTAACATGCCCTGCATATGTGACTGTTCAAGAAAAGACAACATTTGACTACAGGGACGGTGAACTTTACAATATCTAGAACTTCACTACGAGGACACAGAACAATAAAACTCACAGCACTGTGCAGTCAGCACACGGTCCTGTACACACCCAGCACTTTACACCACCGTTAAACACCAGAACAACCACAGCACTTCAGGGACAGGGAAGTGTACAACCGTGATATTGGACTTCAATTCAAGTACATTATCTATTCCCTCAATCCCACTGGGCATCTCTCAAGATGTAACAGAGAGTTGACAAAGGAGAACCTTGAATGATGTATTCTTCAATTTCCAAAGACTTTTGAAACGCCAGCAGCAGAAAGAGGAACAGAAATGGAGGCAGGTTCTGGAAAGTAGTAGAAGCAACAGAGTGGTGTGTGACTGTAATTTCCCCAACATTGGCTGAGATTGTCTTAGTGACGAGGCTCCGAGGAGCGGAGGTTGTTGGTATCGTGGAAATATTTCCCAGCAGTTACAATCTCTGCTATGTCAGTTTGTGCATATTTAACATGTGATCTGAAACTTGGATAATGTTTTCCAGATCTATAGGGGAGAATAGCCTGACTGGTCTGGTTGAGAAACACCAGTGCCCTTGAATGCAATAACAATTGAAAAGTTGTGTACGCAGCCAGTCCATCACAGGTAAAGCCGTCCTCATCACTGAACACATCTACAAGGAGACCTGTTACAGGAAAGCAGCGTCCATCATGAAGTACTCCATCATCCAGGTGATGCTCTCTTCTCCGTGCTGCCATCGAAAAAGAGTTACAGGAGCCTCAGTTCCCACAGCACCGGGTTCAGGAAATGCCATTACCCCTCAGCGATCAGGCTTTGGAAGCAGAGGCGATAATGTCACACAGCGCAACAATTAATCACATTCAGGGGTTCCATGACTCATCTTCCTGATAGTTACTGTATGTTTAATATCATTTTGCTTTGCTTTTTTGTTTACATACACAATTTATTCTGTTTGTTGTATTTTTTACATTGCTGTTCTGCCAGTCTTTGATGTGTACAGTTTTTCATTGATTCCTTCGTGTTTGCACACACAAGATCTCACAAACACAAGACATTTGAATTTACTGTGCATCCCCGCAACAAAATGTACATGATGACATTTGTACTTTGGCAATAAATTTACTTTGAGCGTTGAACTTCACAGAAAATATCTTATGAGGACAGGTGGAGTAAGATGGGGCTTTTCTCTTTGGCAGGAAGCAGGATGAGAGGTGACTTGATGGAGGTATACTAAATGATAGGATGCATCAAATGAGTGGAAATCCGAAAGAATGATTTCCAAAGTGGAAGTCGCTAACACAAGGACGCATAATTCTAAGGTGATTAGAGAAAAGTGTAGGGGTGGTGGGGTGGGGAAGTGTGAGGTCAACTTTTAAACATAGAATATGTGTGGAGTTTACTGCTAGGGATGGTGGTAACGGCCGATGATTTAGGGCCTATTAAGAGACATTGCACAGGGGCATTACCCTTGCAATTGGTGAATTTCAGTAGGAGAACATTTTGATACAGTCATCCTCAAAGAAGGACACAATATTGAGGGAATCTGCTTAACTAAGAGCGTTAATGGTCACCTACTACCTTGTACTTCATCCCCACCTTCCACCATCTTCTTATACTGACCTCGCGTCTATTTTTTTCCAGTCTTGTTAAAGGGCCTCAGATATATACGTTGACAGTTTACTATTTTCCTTAGAGGCTAAGATCCTCCAGCATTTTGTGTGTATTGCAAGCTAACGAAAATTATGTTAGGCACGAACTGAGAAAAGCAGAGACCTGGGCACCGAATACAAGAGTTCGGATGTATTGTCACAACTATACAATATTTTGTTCAGATCGTAGTTGGATTGTTGCTCGGCACATAAAGGATGTGATTCAGCTGGAGAGGGTTGCAGTAAAGAGTCACAAGGAGTGACTGGGACTGAGTTACAAGGAGAGACTGGAAAGCCTCGGTCTGTGTTCCCGGAATGTAGAAAGCTGAGTGTTGAGCGTATTGAAGTGTATAAACTCTGAGGGACATGGCTGATAAAGTGAATGGCTGCAGTCTTTTTCACAGCAAAGTCCATCTAAAACTAGATGGAGTTGATCTGTGCTGAGAGGAGAATGATTTAAAGGACATGTGGGGAGAAACTTTTTTGCAAATTCCTCTTCCCATCTTCTACATTTCCCCCTAGTCACATGTGAACCATCTACACCTGGAGTGAGGAATCTCTAGTGCTGTCCATCTTCCACTCAGCTATAGAAATGCACAGGACAAAAACGCGGCCATACTGACCACGGTGCGTATCCCAGAGTTCCATTTAACCTGTGTTTAGCCCGTTTCCCTCTCAACCTCTCCGATCCATTGACCTGTCCGAATGTCTGCTAAACATTGTGATTGTATCTCTTCTGCAGCTTCTCCTGGCAGCTCGTACCATTCACCCACCACTCTCTGTGTGGACGAAGTTGCCCGAGTGTCCTTTTGATCCTTCCCCTTTCAAAACATTCTGCCCTTTCCCAGCTTAGTGATCCTCATCCTATAATTGAGTCACTAGAACTGCCCACAATACATTGTGGTCTCACCAATGACCTGTACTGTCACAACATGAAGGCCCATCTCCTGTACTCCAAATTCTAACTGATGAATGCCTTCTTCAACACTCTACCTACACTTCCAGAGCACTATGTACTTGTAATCCTTGGTATGTCTGTTCTCTCACACTCTTGAAGATCTGACTAGCTGCCACAGATACCCGTGTCGGTGCCCCCTGTTAAATAGTTTTCTGTCACTGAGGCTCACTCAGAACACTGAACAGTGCAGTATAGGAACAGATCCTTCTTCCCACCATGTCTGTGCTGAACACAATGCCACATTAAACGGAATCTCTTCCCTCCCTTCAATGTCACTATCATATCTGCTTCCATCACTCCCCATGGCAGCCCATACCGGGCCCCACCACTCTGTAAATAAAACTGATCTACTACTTGCCCTGTTCACCATCTTTAAATGATCACCCTGTCACTGTAAAGCAGCCTTCTTGAATTTGACATTTCCACCCTGGGAAAATGACTCTGACTGTTTCGCTTATCTACAACTGCATAGTTTTATAAACTTCGGTCAGGTCCCCCCTCAGCCTCCTTCACTCCAGCGATAGCAGCCCCAGAGTGTCTGATCTTTACCTGTAACACAAGACCCCAGTCCAGGCAACATTTCTGTGAATCTTTTCTTCACCTTTCCAGCTCAATCACTTCTTCCTTATTGTGCTGACCAGAATTGTACAGGTGGCACCTTGTTAGATGCATTCTCAAAATCCAACCCCTTCTAGCATCGAGACAAACTCTCTTCATGTTAATCAAACGTAAGTTGCCTTTCACTCAGTGAGCTGACACGGTCTCAAATTGGGTCAAAGAATGACAAGATAATGATGAAACATTTGGACACTGGCCTTCATCAGTCAATCCACAGAGGATAGTGGTCGGGGGTGTTATGTTGCAGTTGTATAAGATGTGAGTTTACATTGAAATATCGTGTTTAGTTTTGGTCACACTGTCACAGGGAAGACGTCTTTAGGCTGGAAATAAGGAAGGGGAAGTTTGCAAGGTCATTGTTGGGTCACAAATGACTGAGTTATGAGCAGTTTAGGATTGTTTTCCTTGGAACGTGGGAGAATGAGGGGCAATATTATAGAGGTGTATGAATCAAGGAAGATCGCAGATAGTGTGGATGCATAGAGACACTACACAGAGAAACAGGGATGTGGAATCCGCTACTACAGGGCACCAGATTGTGAGAGGGCAGAGATTAAATAGAAATCTGTTGCTCTATGTCTCTCAGTCCAGACGGTGGTCAGTTTCGCACATCATGCCCACTGGGGCACAGACCACTGCCCCGAGTTCTCTGTGCTGTGCCAGTCTTTCACGCTGTCCCCAGGTGCAGCCAGTCTTCGTGCTGGATACATCCTTTCTCAGAGATGAAGACTTTGGAGCTTCTGGGGCTCCGGGTTTTTGTGGGATTGGATTGCTGGAGTTAGGATGTCAAACTCTACTCCATTTGCATCCGGGCTTCGGACAGTGCTGGAACACTGAATACGTTCGAACACTGAGGTCCCTCTCCCGGTCAGCCTGCAACCATCTCCCTGCAATAGCTGTAAGATCAAACACGTTTCTCACAATACAACGCATTCATTCACCCTATCTAAACCCTTCATAATTTTGTATACCGCTGTTAAATCTCCCCTCATTCTCATACGCTCCAAGGAATAAGGTTAAAATAAAATGAGATTATTCTTAATTTGCTCAACAAGGACAGTTTATGTCCTATTTTGTCTTTTTTAATCACCTGTTTCAGCGATGTTCTGCTATCTCTGTATTCAGTGATGCTCCAGTCCGATTTAGCTTCTGGAATCCCTTCAATTGTGCTGTAGAAGGCTATAATATCACAGATCTGCTTGTATATGCAGCTCATTCCTGCGACCATATTTCATTTTCTCCTCGCAATCTGGTTTTACACTGAGACCAGCTGTACCCTCGCCCTCCGGCTGCTGTGTCTGCACTGTTTTCGGTTTCAGCGAATGTGTGAGTACACAGGGATTTTGGGGTGTCACTTGTTTTGGGAGTGCACACTGATTTGAGAGTTGAATGAGGGTTTGCCGGTGAGCAGAGATTTATGGGTGTACACTGATTTGCTGGTTCATGTAGAGTTGGGTGTGTTGCCGGATTCGGGGTGAACACTGACTTTGAGGAGCTGTTGGATTTGGAGGTGTGTCGAATCTCAAGGTTGTTTTGTTTACAGATAAACGCAACATAAACTTTGAGTCTGTGCTTGTTTTTATAAATGGATGCAGCCATTTTGTGAACTACTTGAAATGATTCCTGCGCTGGGATAGACTAATGTGCACGTGGGAGACTCAGTGGGTTAGGGTGCGCAACGGATTCGGGAGTGCTTACGGATTTGAGAATATGCGGTCATTTAGGAGTGCTTTGGAGAGTATGGAGGGTGCACGGGGATTCGCGAATGTGGACTGGAACGGGTGTTTGCCAGATAATATTAGCGATGCATGCGGATTGACGGCACATATGAACTTAGATGCACCACGGATTTCGGGTTCCACACGTATTTGTGTGTCATTGTGAATTTCAGCGTGTGCAGAGATTTGGGATTTCAGGGTGCATACGGATTTTGGGGGTTCGCTGGTTTTGAAGCATACATTGGGGTGTGTATGCATTTCAGGGTTCCGAGGATTTGGAGGTGTGACGACAATCAGACTTGTTTTATTTAGAGATAATTTAACAATAAATGCATGTTGAACGTTGAAGTTTGTTCTTGATATTTTCTAAGGAGTGGGCAGCCATTTTGTGATGTGCTTGTAATGAGAGTTCAAGAGCATCTGCAGTTTGCGGAGACAGATGGGACGGGACTGAACCGCGGGAATAAATTAAACACGATGGATACGTCAGGCAGGGTCAGGCAGGTTGATCCACACAGAGACACAGAAACACGCTAAACAGAACTGCACTTTATTATCTTCGTCTCCAGAGCTCCGCCGTGTTCTTTAACACATACGTGGTGATATGATTAAAACATATTTTTACGTATTCAGGCAACAATGAACAGATGAGTTAGGCAAGGGTTTTAATAACAAATAACACGTTTATTAAACACTGAAAACAAACCCCCCAAAAGTAAACAATCACTAACGTAACCGGAAATCAGCTGCTGTGCGGCAGCTTAAACAGTTCATAAAGCGATGCAGCTCAAACAGTTCTTAAAGCGATGTTGCAAAAACAGTTCTTTAAAGCGATGTTGCCAAAAGTTCAAAATGCTCACAGTCCAATTAAAAGGAGATACTTTTTAAGGCGATTTATATTCTCTTTTTACGTCGTTTCTCTTCAGTTTCCAAAGTCGAACTCTTCCCACGAAGAATTTTATGAAACGTAACGGCTTAAAGACACTGACCTTTCCTTCTACACTATTCTCAAATCCTTTCTGGTCATCCCAGGGATTAACACAAGAATAGTCAACTAAATCCTTCCGAATGAGGATCAAATAAGGTCGAACCCGTTTCACCGTCAAAATTCGATTCTCCTCGATCTTTAACTCCCGAACTCTTATCTTCACTCGCCACTAGCAGTATTGTAAAGAAACTGCTGGCAATGACCTTTTAAACTTTAGACATTAGATAAAGCTTCATCTTTCAACTAAACTGCGTCATAACAGTAAATCACGCAGTGCCATGAAGTCAACATGGCGAATCCAGCCACGAACTGCCGCCACCCCACAGGGTAGGGTCTTCCTTTTATACCCTGTAAAAAAAAACTGTCACATGATCTCTACTGGCGGGAAAATGACGTCACTCCACCATCACAAGACCATTACCTCAAGTCCAGTATAACTTCAACCCCAGTCACGTGACAAGGGTACCACTGTCACGTGTCACGGGTACGTAACATTATACAACCCCCTACTAGACTTTATGGTCATGTATTATGGTTAAGGGTGGGTCCTGGACGAGCACCGAAATGTTCTGTCTGTGACTTAGTCACTGAAGATGCGGAGGGTTCTGTGGATATGAAAGTGTTTATTCACCATCAGAAGCATATCTTTCCTTGGCGACGCCCTCGTTAGAGTCCCCCAAACACAAACTATTCCAAGTGTTTATACTCTCGAGGAGAATGGTAACAGTAGGTGATTCAATACAATTTTTCAAGCTACAATGACATAATTTACTTCAATATTCTGCGTCTCTCAATTGGCTCCATTGAAGTACATATTTACAGTGGAAGCACATTGAAGCATAAGAAACCACTGAAGGTTCAGTCACCTTTGTTGGGACAAACTAATTCACACAAACAGTCCAAACATTGTACTAGTTAATTATTTAATCGCAATCTGTCACCACGGGGATTGCACCTGCCTGGCGTAATTGGTTTGTAAATAATTTTAAAACAGTTATTTTTAAATCTGTTGATTTGTGTCCCTGTGGAGTCGCTAAATGGTATTAAAAACCGCAGGCATGTGCTGCCTCCAGATTTCATTCCGAGATAGCCTGTTGCACAGTGGGTACAGGTCACTGGACAGAGAAAATGTCTGCAATGTTGGATAGGTACAGTAATGTGGAGAAAATATTGTACATGTTCATCGCCGTCATTGGAGTTCCTGGTGAGTGAGCAGAGCAATTCATGTTTGTCATTTCTGTGTGTTAACCATGTGAATCTGTTCAAGATCAGTTGACGAGCTTCTAACTTGATGATCATTGTACAAATATCCGTCAGAGATATTGATCCTGTCAGTTCAACACTCTGATTTTTCATATTTAATGCAAGCGAAGCTAAACTCATGTCTCTCAACAAACTCACGGGATCGACTCGAACATTGTTCTTGCCTTCAATGACACCTTGTCCGGAGTTGTCCCAGTGTGGGGACAGGCAGCTCTCCCGCAAGCTGGGACTGGGATTGGTTTACATAGTACATTCAATGTTTCTGAGTTATTGATCAGAGTGAAACCCTGGTCCTGTGTTTCACGTCTCCCTGTGGAGTTTGTCACAATCGGATCTCACTGCCTGTCGGTCAATAATTGCGTCTGATCACCTGAACCAGTGTCCACGGATCTGCTGACGAGAGTTATCGAATTGAACTGCGCTGCGAAATTAACCCATTAACGGAGCCGCTCAGTCTCAGGTTACTAAGTTCTTCCTGCTTTCCCTCTGAGACGCGTCGTAAATTGGGGCACCGCTTCCTCCTGTAGAAAAGTCTCGGCCCAAAACCAAAGTTTGTTCAATTCCACGGATGCTGCCTGACCCGCTGAGTCACTCCAGTATTTCGTGTGTGTTGCTCCCCTCTGTATCCCTTCCCGGCCCCATTAGATGCTGAGTTTCCAGGGGCCTGATCAGTCACAGTTAAATCAGTGAAACCGGCCACGTTAGTGACTGGAATCGGGATCAGCACCGATCTTTGTTGTTCATGCAGATCGGTTTTATCGCAGGCGATTGCCCACACATTGTCTTATCTCCACACTGAACAAGGCAGGTCAGAGACAGTGTGACCCATTTGATCAGCAGCCGTTCATAGAATGTAGCGCTGCAGACCTTTAGCTCAAACCTGATCCATTGAGAAATGGTGTCAGTAATGCCCATTCTTCTCCCTCCCTCTCTCTCTCTCTCTCTCTCTCTCTCTCTCTCTCTCTCTCTCTCTCTCTCTCTCTCTCTCTCTCTCTCTCTCTCTCTCTCTCTCTCTCTCTCTCTCTCTCTCTCTCTCACTCTCACTCTCACTCTCACTCTCTACCATTCTGTCTTTCTCCAGTGAATTTGCTGGCGATCGTGATCCTGTCCCGGGGAAAGTGCGGCCTCTCTACCTGCACCACTTGCTACCTGGTGGCCATGGCAGCGGCCGATCTACTGACCGTTGTCACCGAGGTAATTTTCATGCGAATCAAAGGGTATTACTTCCGGTGGAGTTTTCTGGGCATTACCCCTGTGTGCAGTGTTATCGATGTACTGAGCTTCACAGCCACACACTGTTCTGTCTGGTTCAGCGTCACTTTCACCTTTGATCGGTTTGTCGCCATTTGCTGCCAGAAGCTTATAACAAAATATTGCACCGGGAAAGCTGCGGCTGTGGTTCTGACAACAACCGGCGTACTGTCCTGTCTGAGAAACGTTCCCCGATACTTCACATGGAAACCCAGAGTGATCTTCGACAATGTGCCGTGGTTCTGTGATCCCAGGGACAATGTCTTCACTGACCCCGGATGGATAGCATATGACTGGATCGATACGGTTTTAACTCCGTTCCTCCCTTTCGCTGGGATCCTGCTGCTCAACGCTCTGACAGTCAGGCACATTTTGGTGGCCAGTCGGGTCCGTAAGGGTCTGAAGGGTCAGAGCAAGGGGGAGAACCGCAGTGACCCGGAGATGGAGAGCAGGAGGAGTTCTGTGGTTTTACTCTTCACCCTCTCCGGCAGCTTCATTCTCCTGTGGATGACAATGGTTGTAATCTTCATATATTATCAGGTCTCAGGGAAAGGATTCGAATTCAATGATTCGGAATGGATCTTCATCTACGTCGGGTTTTTGCTGAGCAATTTCAGCTGCTGCACGAACACATTTATTTACGCGGTGACTCAGTCGAAATTCAGGGAGCAGATTATTCGGGTGGTGAAATATCCGATCACCTCGGTGTTTCAGTTCATTAATAAAGTCGCATCCTGATTACAAGCCGCAGGTGGTCGCAGTGTCTCCAATCGGGACGCCAGCTCCTCACATTCACCGCCTGATCTCCCAGTTGTTATTCCGGGGCCGACTATCCCATTGACCGACAGGTCTGGGACATTAGGATAGTGTGATTGTGGGGAGGGGAAAAGCACCGCCCTGGACTCGCCAGATGTCAGTCAACGAACGTCGCTGGAATGCCAGTCACCCATTGGTCTGTAAATATGTTCATCTATTCCCATTCCTGCCCACCAACCTCACAAACGGACTTTCCCACCAGACAGCAGCAGTTCTGGTCTGATGTTGGTTGGCAAACCCAATGTCAAACACACCAGTTTCCGCCTTTCCTTTGAATGATTGTCTAACGTGAATACATAAGGCGGTCTTTGGATACATGGCGGTTGACACTCTAACTTAATGCGCGTTCCCGCCACTAACTGGATTGGACTATGAAGTTTTCCAGCATGAAAGGAAGGAATAATTCATTATAGTGGCCAATTCAGGTCGTATCCATATAATTCCTTCCATCTTGTTTTTACTCACTTCTCCCATGAACCCAACACTGTTAGGTATTTAAAAGCTCTCTCACCTTATGCCCGGTATCCCACTAGATTTACCATAAGGCCCTAATTCTTAACCCTGCAAACACGGAAACAGGTTCTCATTTGCAAAGTGGAAGGTCTTTATCCACAGTTGAACTTTTAACAGCTTTTTTAACTAAACAGTGAACCCGCTCATTCCCTCAGTACCTCCATGTGCAGGGACCCATCAGAAGAAAACGTACAAACCAATACTTTGCGTATGAAATGATGTTTGATGAGTTTCCAACAGTAACTCTGACCGACTGCTAGTGTCCAGCTAGTTCCAGACTGACCGACCTGTTTTAAAATTCATCTAAACCGAAAAAGACCTCTGAACAAATTACAACTTTGCATGGGCAAATTTCCTCCACTCAGTCTAAGCCAAAAATGATGGCCACACATTCTGCTGCTAATACTGATAAATGGATGGTAAGTTGTTTCTTTATCGTTACCTTTAATTTGGGCACAAAAAAACAGCCACACCATCATTCCCAGATAAATTGCCTTTTGATTCCTCTTCAACAAAGGTTAACATATCAAAATAATTTTATTTAATATATTGATGAACCAACATATTCTCAGGCACAACAGAGTCCTTGGACTTTATTAAATCGTGAGACCTAAAATCAACTAGTCACAGGCAGAACAAAGTGGGGTTTCAGAGAACGTGACAGTGCGCCATCTTGCATAATCAAACATTCCCATCGTCCCAGCCTGATAGATCCCAGCCACCTAAACCTAAAAACAGTTTCGTATGATGTTCCAAACAGTCCTCTAACACAACTTTAACAGGAAGATTTTTTTTCTGCTCCCTCAGATTAACCCAGTATGTTATCATAACTGCAAAATCCGCAATTCTAAGGGTAGTTATCCGATTTCAGCCAGTTAATCCGAAACAGGAGACGACCTGACTGCACCACCATGCAATCTTAAAGCCTGTGCTTGTATCACATCCAAGTATTTTGAAGTTGAGAATGAAGCTGATCCATAAGCCGCACAGCCATAATAAAGAACACAGCTAATGAAACCAGTGGAATGGCCTGGTTTATATCTTTACTGTGGTGTTGTAGGTATTTCATTGAGCAGTTCGGTAAAAGCAGTCTGTTCTGCTTTCCTCCTTTCTGGGTTATTGTTGAATTTAACGGATGACGAGGAATGTCTGCTTTCCAATTAGGATGGCAGAATTTTGGGGAGGTAGTCCTCCCAGGTGAGGGTCACTAAGTTTGGGCCTGAGGCTTTGTTCGAGAGGAGATGGATAGAGGAGACACTGGATAGAACAGGTCGCAGGATTCAACCCAGTGTGGGACCGGGATTTGATGAAGCCAGGGGCCAAGATCGATTTAGAATCAGTGAATGCGGCGAAACTTTGAGCTCCAACTTGTGCACATTACTTTTTGCTTTTCTTTCCTAACCTTTTCATTCAGTTCAGATTCATAGATACACTTCCTTTAATCATATGCAGGGTACTGTCACTAGAACACTAGAATACTACAGCACGGTCCAGGCCCTTCGGCCCTTGATATTGTGCCGACCCATACATTCCTTATAAAATACCAAACCCACACTACCCCGTACCCCTCTATTTCTCTTTCATCCATGTGCCTGTCCAAGAGGCTCTTAAATACCCCAAATGTTTTCGCCTCCACCACCATCCCTGGCAAGTCATTCCAGGCACCCACAATCCTCTGTGTAAAAGACTTACCCCTGATGTCTCCCCTAAACTCCCCTCCCTTAGCTTCGTATATATGCCCTGTGTTGTTCGTTATTCGTGCCCTGGGGAACAGGTACTGGCTATCCACCCTATCTATGGGTCTCATACTCTTGTAGATCTCTATCAAGTCCCCTCTCATCCTTATACACTCCAAAGAGAACAGTCCCAGCTCTGCTAACTTTGCCTCATAAGACTTGTTTTTCCAATCCAGGCAACATCCTGGTAAATCTCCTCTGCAACCTCTTCATAGCTTCCACATCCTTCCTATAATGAGGTGACCAGAATTGAACACAATACTCTAAGTGCATTCTCCCCAGAGATTTGTAGAGTTGCAACATGACCTCTCTACTCTTGAACTCAATCCCGCTATTAATGAAGTCTTGCATCCCATAGGCCTTCTTAACTATCCTATCTACCTGTGCAGCGACCTTGAGGGATGTATGGATTTGAACCCCAAGGTCCCTCTGTTCGTCCACACTCTTAAGTAACTGACCATTAATCCTGTACTCAGTCTTCTGGTTTGTCCTTCCAAAATGCATCACCTCACACTTATCCGGATCGAACTCCATCGGCCACTTCTCTGCCCAACTCTGTACCCTATCTATATCCTCTTGTAACCTTCGACAACCAACAGCTCCATCCACCACTCCTGCAATCTTCGTGTCATCCGCAAACTTACTCACCCATCCTTCTGCCTCTTCATCTCGGTCAGTTATAAAAATCACGAAGAGCAGTGGTCCCAGGACAGATCCTTGCCGCACTCCACTAGTCACCGACCTCCAGGCAGAATACTTTCCTTCCAGTACTACCCTCTGCTTTCTTCCTGTAAGCCAATCTTTCTTTTCTAAACAGCCAAGGTTCCACTGATCCCATGCCTCATGACTTTCTGGATGAGTCTCTCATGAGGGACCTTGTCAAATGCTTTGCTAAAGTCCATGTAGACACACCCACTGCTCTACCCTCATCAATTTCTTTTGCTACCTCTTCAAGAAACTCAATCAGGCTCGTGAGGCACGATCACAAAGCCATGCTGCGTGTCCATAAGTAGACTGTACTTCTCCAAATGCTTGTAGATCCTATCCTTAAGAATCCATTCCAGTAGTTTGCAGACCACCGACGTACGACTCACCGGTCTATAGTTCGCAGGTTTCTCCCTATTAGCTTTTTAAAACAAGGGAACTACATTTACCATTCTCCAGTCCTCCGGCACTTCCCCTGCAGCCAAAGAGGATTCAAAGATCATAGCTAATGCTCCTGCAATCTCTTCTCTCAATTCCCACAACAACCTGGGGTGTATCATATCCAGCCCTGGGGATTTATCAATCTTAATGTTTTTAAGAAGATCCAGCACTTCTTCTTCCGTAATCTCCACATTCTCCAGCACACAGGGCCGCTCGACTTCGACCTCATCCTGATCAAGATCCTTTTCACTTGTGAATACTGAAGCAAAGTATTCATTTAGGACCTCCCCAACTTCCTCCGCCTCCAGGCACATGTTGCCCTCTTTATCCGTCAGCGGGTCCCACCTTTGTTCTCGGCAACATCTTATTCTTCACATACGCATAGAACGCCTTGGGGTTCTCCTTAATTCTACATGCCAAGGCCTTCTCATGCCCCCCTCGAGCTCTCCTAAGTCCTTTCTTTAGCTCCTTCCTGGCTACCCTATATTTCTCATAAGCCCCTCCTACTTCCTGCTTCTTACATCTAACATATGCTTCCTTTTTCCTCTTGAGTTGCCTCATATGTTTCGTTAGCCACGGTTCCGTTTTCCTCCCATTTTTTCCTTGTCTCAGTGGGTCAAACCTATCCTGAACCCAGCTCAAGTGGTCCCTGAACTTCTCCCACATTACTTCTGTGCTTTCCCCTTTAGATAGATAGATAGATAGATACTTTATTCATCCCCATGGGGAAATTCAACATTTGTTTTCCAATGTCCAGTGTAGATGAGTCTCTCCTGAGGGACCTTATCAAATGTCTTTCTAAATTCCATGTACAGCACATTGTTACGTATTCAGGCAACAATAAATATATATGAGTTAGGCAAGGGTTTTTATAACAAATAACACGTTTATTAAACACTGAAAACAAATCCCCCAAAAGTAAACAAACACTAGCGTAACCGGAAATCAGCTGCTGTGCGGCAGATTCACAGTTCTTAATAGCGTTGCATTTCAAACAGTTCTTAAAGCGGTATTGAAAAACAACAGTTCTTTAAAGCGGTATGCCGAAAGTTCAAAAGCTCACAGTCCATTTAAAAGGAGAGACTTTTTTAAGGCGATTTAAATTCTCTTCCACGTCGAATTTTTATGAAACGTAAAGGTTTAATGGCACTAACCTCTTCTTCCACACTCTGTCCTCAATCTCCCGCTATCCCAGCGGAGATTAACACGAGAACAGTCAACGAAATCCTTCCGAATGAGGATCAAATAAGGTCGAAACCAATCCACCGTCGAAAATCGATTCTCCTCGATCTTTATCTTCCAAATTCTTATCTTCACTCTCCACCAGCAAAGAAACTGCTGGCAATGACCTTTTAAACTTTAGGCATTATATAAAACTTCATTTTTCAACTAAACTGCGTCATCACATTAAATCACGTAGTGACATGAAGTCAGCTTGGCAAATCCAGCCACGAACTGCCCCCCCCCCCCTGACAGGGTGGGTCTTCCTTTTATAACCTGAAAAAAAACCTGTCACATGACCTCTACTGGCGGGAAAATGACGTCACTCCACCATCACAAGACTATTACCTCAAGTCCAGTATAACTTCAACCCCAGTCACGTGACAAGGGTACCAATGTCACGTGTCACGGGTACGTAACACCTCCCTCCAAAAAAAACATTTTTGGTCTTACAAGAAGAAAAATTTTAACAATTACTTACAAGAAAAACAAATGCATAAATTATATAACATACACAATATACAATACAGTAGGAGTGTTACAATCAGGAAAAAAAACACTCCAAAAAAAAATTACATTGTACATTTAACATCGAGATAGACAATCAGCAACCACATTATCTTTACCTTTAATATGAGTTATCACAATATTGTACTCTTGTAACACCAAACTCCAATTTAACAATCCTCTGTTTTTGTTTTTCATCTTACTCAGAAAAACTAACGGATTATGATCAGTGTAAACAATAAGTAGTTTTTGAGTTGTACCAACATATACCTCAAAATATTCCAAAGCTAAAACAAGAGATAACAATTCTTTCTCTATTGTTGAATAGTTTCTTTGATGCTTATTGAATTTCTTAGAAAAGTAAGCTACTGGATGATCAACCTCATCACCCTCATTCCTTTGCATTAATACTGCTCCCGCAGCTTCATCACTAGCATCTACAGCTAATGAAAAAGGTTGTTCAAAGTCAGGTGCCTTAAGCACAGGCTGTTGACATATCATTGTTTTCAATTTTTCAATTGCTTCTTGACAAGGCACTGTCCACACAAACTTCACATTCTTCTGCAGAAGGTTAGTTAATGGAAGGACAACATTAGCAAAATTCTTACAAAATTTTCGATAATATCCTCCCATTCCCAAAAATCTTCTGAGAGTTTTTTTCCCCGTCGAAGTGGGAATCTCTAAAATTGCCTGAACTTTTACCTGAACAGGAGCTACCTTACCTTAACCCACAACATAACCAAGGTAAGTCACAGTGGCATGTCCAAATTCACTCTTATCTAAATTAATAGTTAAGATAGCTTTTGAAAGCCTTTCAAAAAATTTCTCCACCGCAATAATGTGTGCTTCCCAAGATTCATTTCCTGTTACTAAATCATCAATATAAGCATCAGTATCTTTCAATCACTGAATCACAGAGTTAATCATCCTCTGGAAAGTACCTGGGACATTCTTCATCCCAAATGGAAGAACATTATACTCATATAACCCAGATGGAGTTACAAATGCAGAAATCTCTCTACCTCTGTCCGTTAATGGAACACACCAATACCCTTTCAATAAATCAATCTTTGTAAGGAACTTTGCTTTTCCAACTTTATCTACACAATCATCTACTCTAGGAATTGGATATGCATCTGTTTTCGTTACAGCATTCACCTTCCTATAGTCCGTACAAAACCTAATACTACCATCAGGTTTTGGCACCATAACACATGGCGAACTCCAATTCGAGTTAGAATGTCTAATAATATCATTCTCTAACATGTATTCAATTTTTTTCTCAGCAAGTTCACATTTTTCCATGTTCATCCTATATGGATGTTGTTTAATAGGTTTGGCATCTCCAACATCTATATCATGTGAAGCTATAGTAGTCCTCTCGGAACATCTGGAAACAAATCCTTATACTTAAAAATCAATTCCTTCATCTGTTGTTGCTGCTCTAGCTGTAAATGTGCTAATTTCTCATCCATATTTTCCAGAATGGTCGAATTAGGTAACCTAACAGAAACAATGTTAGATTTAGAATGAAAGTCAGATGAATCATCTATCATGTTCCCAGTTACATCAAACTCATTCTCACTAACCACAACAGTCCCAGTATCAGATTGTTTCGCAAAATATGTTTTAATCATATTTATATGGCAAAGTTGTGTAGACCTTCTACGATCTGGAGTTTTTATTACATAATCCACATCATGGATTCTAGACACAATTTCATAAGGACCATGAAATCTAGCTTGTAAAGGATTTGTCTGCACTGGGAAAAGAACCAACACCTTATCTTCAGGCTTAAACATCCTCATCCTAGCTTCTTTATCATACCAAGTTTTCATTTTCTCCTGAGCCAACTTTAAATTTTCCTTGGCTAAGCTACAAGCTTTATGTAACCTGTCCTTAAATTTCAAAACATAGTCCAACAAATTAGTGTGTACTTCCTTACTAATCACCTGTTCCTTCAATAAAGCTAAAGGTCCTCTAACTCTATGCCCAAACACAAGTTCAAATGGACTAAAACCTAAAGATTCCTGTACCGATTCCCTTACTGCAAATAAAAGTAAGTTTATACTCTCATCCCAGTCACTTTCATTTTCCACACAATATGTCCTAATCATATTCTTGAGGGTAGAATGAAACCTCTCCAAGGCACCTTGCGGTTCTGGATGGTATGCAGACGAAGTGATTTGCTTAGCTCCCAATTTATAAACTATCTGTTGAAACAATCCAGACATAAAATTACTGCCTTGATCAGTTTGTATTTCCTTAGGCAATCCAAAATAAGTAAAGAATTTTATAAGAGCCTTCGTCACAGTTTTAGCTTTTATATTCCTAAGTGGTACTGCCTCTGGAAACCTAGACGAAGTACACATGATAGTCAACAAATACTGATAACCAGTTTTTGTCTTTGGTAATGGACCAACACAATCTACAATAACTTTAGAAAACGGTTCACCGAATGCTGGAATAGGTTGTAATGGAGCTACTGGTGTAACCTGATTTGGTTTACCCACAATTTGACAAGTATGGCACGTTTTACAAAACATCGCCACATCTTTTCTTAGACCAGGCCAGTAAAAATGCATTAAAATCTTATCCACAGTTTTCCTTACCCCTTGATGTCCACCTAAAGGCACACTATGAGCTAAAGTCAAAATCTCATTTCGATAAACTTTAGGAACATCTACCTGATAAACAACATTCCATTCCTCACTTGCAGGAATTGTAGGCGACCTCCACTTCCTCATCAACACTTCTTTTTCCAAGTAATATCCTACTGACATCTTCTCAATTTCACTACCTGGTAAAGCTTGTTCCCTTAATTTTATAATCTCAGGATCTCTATTCTGCTCTGCTATCATCTCCTTCCGAGACAGAGATAAATCTTCATAGTCAGACTTACTCCCAGAATCTTGTTCAAACAACGAAGGTAAGAAAGTCTCTGATACATCCTCAAAACTCGAATCCTGAGTTGAACAGTCATGAGTAACAACCACATTCTGCACATCAATTTTTTTAGCCATAGTTCTAGACACAACACAGGAAGAATCTGTGTTAGAATTCATCTCTGGTTCCTCTGACTCCATTGTCAAATGTACTTCAGGAAAACCTTGTCCACCTGCCAAGTCATTACCTAACAGTAAAGAAATACCCTTCACAGGTAAGCTATGCTGTAGTCCTACTTTAACAAATCCTGTAACTAACCCTGACTTTAAATTTACTTTATGTAAATGTACAGGCATAAAATCACTTCCAACACCTCTTATGTAATTTACCTCACCAGTATCACTCTCTTCATTAAACTTCAACACACTATCTAACATCAGTGATTGAGAAGCTCCAGTATCCCTAATGATTTTTATTGGCACCAGAGTAGATCCTTCTTTCAAGAATACAAACCCTTCAGTTATGAAATGATCATATCCCTTTCTAACTTGGTCAGACTCTAACAAATCCTCATTTGTGTTTACCAAACCCTGTAACATTACAGGTGCTTCAGTATGTTGCACACAAGCATCTGGAACTGCTTCCTTCTCTTTCTTTTTCAATTTGAAACAGTTAGCTATTACATGGCCAAATGTCTTACAATAGTTACAAATAAGACCAAACTGTCTTTCCTTCACAGGTTTTCCTTCCTCCTTACCTTTCTCATTAACCTCTGATTTAATTTCTGATTTACCTTGAGTCTCCATATTATTTTTCCTCTTAAAAATTCTACCCTGAGGAAATTTATTCTTATGGATTAAAACATACTCATCAGCTAATCTAGCACAGTCCTGCAATTTATCAGTATCCCTCTCATTTAAGTAGGTCCTTACTTCAACAGGAATGCTTCTTTTAAATTCCTCCATTAATATCAGCTCTCTCAATGTATCATAGTCCTCATTTACATTTTTAGAAGAAACCCATCTCTCAAAACACACAGCTTTATCATAGGCAAATTCCACATAAGTCTTTTCCACAGACTTTTTCAAACTCCTGAAACTTTCCCTATACGCTTCTGGGACTAATTCGTATGCTTTGAGATTATTCGTTTTCACAATATCATAATCTAATGCTTGCGCAGCAGTTAAAGCTGTGTAAACTTGCTGTGCTTTGACTTTAATTACACTCTGTAACAACACTGACCATTTATCTTTCGGCCAGTCTGACATCCGAGCAATAGTTTCAAAATGTTGAAAATATCTTTCCACTTCTGTTTCACTAAATGGAGGGACCAATTTAATTTCTTGGCTAGCAACAAACGGTTTTTTAGAAACAGAAGACTGATTCCCAGACCTTAATTTCGCCATTGCATATTCAAACTCTCTTTTTTTCTGGTCCGCTTCCAATTTATAACGCTCCAATTCTGCTTTACTTTGATCCAACTTCATTTGTTCAATTTGCAACTGTATCTCCATATTACTTATTGGAAACGATTCTAAAATCGATTCATCAAAATCACCCGAAGCCACAAAGTGTGATGCGATTTTTCTCTGTATTACAGCCTTTGATGTAGTCTTCAAAATACCTTTAAGTTGCAATCTATTAGCAATCTCAGATACTTCAGTTTTTTTCGCCTTCGCTAACAAGTCCGCGTCGGGCGAATCCAGAAACTCATCAATATTCATCGTTGCCGAATACCACTCACAAGCCAATCAAACAAAAGAATCGAGCATTCCCCGTTTCCAAAACACCGACTCAAAAGTTAACAAGCATTTAAACTCAAACGATCCAATCCGGACGCAGCCCCCATATTTATGTTACGGATTCAGGCAACAATAAATATATATGAGTTAGGCAAGTGTTTTTATAACAAATAACACGTTTATTAAACACTGAAAACAAACCCCCCAAAGGTAAACAAACACTAGCTTAACCGGAATTCAGCTGCTGTGCGGCAGATTCACAGTTCTTAATAGCGTTGCAGTTCAAACAGTTCTTAAAGCGATATTGAAAAAAAAACAGTTCTTTAAAGCGGTATGCCGGAAGTTCAAAAGCTCACAGTCCTTTTAAAAGGAGAGACTTTTTAAAAGGCGATTTAAATTCTCTTCCACGTCGTTGTCCTTCGATCCTCGGCGTCGAACCTTCCCACAAAGAATTTTATGGAATATAACGGCTTAAAGGCACTGAAATTCCTTCCACACTATTCTCAATCTACCGCTATCCCAGCGGAGATTAACACGAGAACAGTCAACGAAATCCTTCCGAATGAGGATCAAATAAGGTCGAAACCAATCCACCTCGAAAATCGATTCTCCTCGATCTTTATCTTCCAAATTCTTATCTTCACTCTCCACCAGCAAAGAAACCGCTGACAATGACCTTTTAAACTTTAGGCATTATATAAAACTTCATTTTTCAACTAAACTGCGTCATCACATTAAATCACGCAGTGACATGAAGTCAGCTTGGCAAATCTAGCCACGAACTGCCCCACCTGACAGGGTGGGTCTTCCTTTTATACCCTGTAAAGAAAACCTGTCACATGACCTCTACTGGCCGGAAAATGACATCACTCCACCATCACAAGACCATTACCTCAAGTCCAGTATAACTTCAACCCCAGTCACGTGACAAGGGTACCACTGTCACGTGTCACGGGTACGTAACACCTCCCTCCAAAAAAACATTTTTGGTCTTACAAGAACAAAAATTTTAACAATTACTTACAAGAAAAACAAATGTATAAATTATATAACATACACAATATACAATACAGTAGGAGTGTTACAATTAAAACAAAACACTCCAAAAAAAAATTACATTGTACATTCAACATCGAGATAGACAATCAGCAACCACATTATCTTTACCTTTAACGTGAGTTATCACAATATTGTACTCTTGTGACATCAAACTCCAATTTAACAATCTTCTGTTTTTGTTTTTCATCCTACTGAGAAAAACTAACGGATTATGATCAGTGTAAACAATAAGTGGTTTTTGAGTTGTACCAACATATACCTCAAAATATTCCAAAGCTAAAACAAGAGATAACAATTCTTTCTCTATTGTTGAATAGTTTCTTTGATGCTTATTAAATTTCTTAGAAAAGTATGCTACTGGATGATCAACCTCATCACCCTCATTCCTTTGCATCAATACTGCTCCCGCAGCTTCATCACTAGCATCTACAGCTAATGAAAAAGGTTGTTCAAAGTCAGGTGCCTTAAGCACAGGTTGTTGACATATCATTGTTTTCAATTTTTCAGATTCTTCCTGACAAAGCACTGTCCACTCAAACTTCACATTCTTCTGCAAAAGGTTAGTTAATGGAAGGTCAACATTAGCAAAATTCTTACAAAATTTTCGATAATATCCTACCATTCCCAAAACTCTTCTGAGAGTTTTTTTCCCCGTCGGAGTGGGAATCTCTAAAATTGCCTGAACTTTTGCCTGAACAGGAACTACCTTACCTTAACCCACAACATAACCAAGGTAAGTCACAGTGGCATGTCCAAATTCACTCTTAGCTAAATTAATAGTTAAGTTAGCTTTTGAAAGCCTTTCAAACAATTTCTCCACCGCAATAATGTGTGCTTCCCAAGTATCATTTCCTGTCACTAAGTCATCAATATAAGCATCAGTATCTTTCAATCCCTGAATCACAGAATTAATCATCCTCTGGAAAGTACCTGGGGCATTCTTCATCCCAAATGGAAGAACATTATACTCATATAACCCAGATGGAGTTACAAATGCAGAAATCTCTCTACCTCTGTCCGTTAATGGAACACACCAATACCCTTTCAATAAATCAATCTTTGTAAGGAACTTTGCTTTTCCAACTTTATCTACACAACCATCTACTCTAGGAATTGGATATGCATCTGTTTTCGTTACAGCATTCACCTTCCTATAGTCCGTACAAAACCTAATACTACCATCAGGTTTTGGCACCATAACACATGGCGAACTCCAATTCGAGTTAGAATGTCTAATAATATCATTCTCTAACATGTATTCAATTTCTTTCTCAGCAAGTTCACATTTTTCCATGTTCATCCTATATGGATGTTGTTTAATAGGTTTGGCAGCTCCAACATCTACATCATGTGATGTTATAGTAGTCCTTCTCGGAACATCTGGAAACAAATCCTTATACTTAAAAATCAATCCCTTCATCTGTTGTTTCTGCTCTAGCTGTAAATGTGCTAATGTCTCATCCATATTTTCCAGAATGGTCGAATTAGGTAACCTAACAGAAACAATGTTAGATTTAGAATGAAAGTCAGATGAATCATCTATCATTTTCCCAGTTAAATCAAACTCATTCTCACTAACCACAACAGTCACAGTATCAGATTGTTTCTCAAAATATGGTTTAATCTTATTTATGTGGCAAAGTTGTGTTGACCTTCTAGATAGATAGATAGATAGATAGATAGATAGATAC
Organism: Hemitrygon akajei; assembly: GCF_048418815.1. Lineage (NCBI taxonomy): Eukaryota > Metazoa > Chordata > Chondrichthyes > Myliobatiformes > Dasyatidae > Hemitrygon > Hemitrygon akajei. Next base: position 3,642,825 of record NW_027331920.1, read on the forward strand.
TTTATTCATCCCCATGGGGAAATTCAACATTTTTTCCAATGTCCCATACACTTGTTGTAGCAAAAAAACTCATTACATACAATACTTAACTCAGTAATAATATGATATGCATCTAAATCACTAACTCAAAAAGCATTAATAATAGCTGTAAAAAAAAGTTCTTAAGTCCTGGCAGTTGAATTGTAAAGCCTGATGGCATTGGGGAGTATTGACCTCTTCATCCTGTCTGAGGAGCATTGCATGGACAGTAACCTGTCACTGAAACTGCTTCTCTGTCTCTGGATGGTGCTATGTAGAGGATGTTCAGGGTTTTCCATAATTGACCGTAGCCTACTCAGCGCCCTTCGCTCAGCTACCGATGTTAAACTCTCCAGTACTTTGCCCACGACAGAGCCCGCCCTCCTTACCAGCTTATTAAGACGTGAGGCGTCCTTCTTCTTAATGCTTCCTCCCCAACACGCCACCACAAAGAAGAGGGCGCTCTCAACAACTGACCTATAGAACATCTTCAGCATCTCACTGCAGACATTGAATGACGCCAACCTTCTAAGGAAGTACAGTCGACTCTGTTACTTCCTGCACAAGGCATCTGTGTTGGCAGTCCAGTCTAGCTTCTCGATCTGGAGTTTTTATTACATAATCCACATCATTGATTCTAGACACAATTTCATAAGGACCATGAAATCTAGCTTGTAAAGGATTTGTCTGCACTGGGAAAAGAACCAACACCTTATCTCCAGGCTTAAACATCCTCATCCTAGCTTCTTTATCATACCAAGTTTTCATTTTCTCCTGAGCCAACTTTAAATTTTCCTTGGCTAAGCTACAAGCTTTATGTAACCTGTCCTTAAATTTCAAAACATAGTCCAACAAATTAGTGTGTACTTCCTTACTAATCACCTGTTCCTTCAATAAAGCTAAAGGTCCTCTAACTCTATGCCCAAACACAAGTTCAAATGGACTAAAACCTAAAGATTCCTGTACCGATTCCCTTACTGCAAATAAAAGTAAGTTTATACTCTCATCCCAGTCACTTTCATTTTCCACACAATATGTCCTAATCATATTCTTGAGGGTAGAATGAAACCTCTCCAAGGCACCTTGCGGTTCTGGATGGTATGCAGACGAAGTGATTTGCTTAGCTCCCAATTTATAAACTATCTGTTGAAACAATCCAGACATAAAATTACTGCCTTGATCAGTTTGTATTTCCTTAGGCAATCCAAAATAAGTAAAGAATTTTATAAGAGCCTTCGTCACAGTTTTAGCTTTTATATTCCTAAGTGGTACTGCCTCTGGAAACCTAGACGAAGTACACATGATAGTCAACAAATACTGATAACCAGTTTTTGTCTTTGGTAATGGACCAACACAATCTACAATAACTTTAGAAAACGGTTCACCAAATGCTGGAATAGGTTGTAATGGAGCTACTGGTGTAACCTGATTTGGTTTACCCACAATTTGACAAGTATGGCACGTTTTACAAAACATCGCCACATCTTTTCTTAGACCAGGCCAGTAAAAATGTTTTAAAATCTTATCCACAGTTTTCCTTACCCCTTGATGTCCACCTAAAGGCACATTATGAGCTAAAGTCAAAATCTCATTCCGATAAACTTTAGGAACAACCACCTGATAAACAACATTCCATTCCTCACTTGCAGGAATTGTAGGCGACCTCCACTTCCTTATCAACACTCCTTTTTCCAAGTAATATCCTACTGACACCTTCTCAATTTCACTACCTAGTAAAGCTTGTTCCCTTAATTTTATAATCTCAGGATCTCTATTCTGCTCTGCTATCATCTCCTTCCGAGACAGAGATAAATCTTCATAGTCAGACTTACTCCCAGAACCCTGTTCAAACAACGAAGGTAAGAAAGTCTCTGACACATCCTCAAAACTCAAATCCTGAGTTGAACAGGCATGAGTAACAACCTCATTCTGCACATCAATTTTTTTAGCCATAGCTCTAGTCACAACACAGGAAGAATCTGTGTTAGAATTCACCTCTGGTTCCTCTGACTCCATTGTCAAATGCACTTCAGGAAAAACTTGTCCACCTGCCAAGTCATTACCTAACAATAGAGAAATACCCTTCACAGGTAAGCTATGCTGTAATCCTACTTTAACAAATCCTGTAACTAACCCTGACTTTAAATTTACTTCATGTAAATGTACAGGCATAAAATCACTTCCAACACCTCTTATGTAAATTACCTCACCAGTATCACCCTCTTCATTAAACTTCAACACACTATCTAACATCAGTGATTGAGAAGCTCCAGTATCCCTAAGGATTTTTATTGGCACCAGAGTAGATCCTTCTTTCAAGGATACAAACCCTTCAGTTATAAATTGATCATACCCCTTTCTAACTTGGTCAGACTCTAACAAATCCTCATTTGTGTTTACCAAACCCTGTAACTTTACAGGTGCTTCAGTATGTTGCACACAAGCATCTGGAACTGCTTCCTTCTCTTTCTTTTTCAATTTGAAACAGTTAGCTATTACATGGCCAGGCTTCTTACAATAGTTACAAATAAGACCAAACTGTCTTTCCTTCACAGGTTTTCCTTCCTCCTTACCTTTCTCATTAACCTCTGATTTAATTTCTGATTTACCTTGAGTCTTCATATTATTTTTCCTCTTAAAAATTCTACCCTGAGGAAATTTATTCTTATGGATTAAAACATACTCATCAGCTAATCTAGCACAGTCCTGCAATTTATCAGTATCCCTCTCATTTAAGTAGGTACTTACTTCAACAGGAATGCTTCTTTTAAATTCCTCCATTAAAATCAGCTCTCTCAAAGTCTCATAGTCCTCATTTACATTTTTAGAAGAAACCCATCTCTCAAAACACATAGCTTTATCATAGGCAAATTCCACATAAGTCTTTTCCACAGACTTTTTCAAACTCCTGAATCTTTCCCTATATGCTTCTGGGACTAATTCATATGCTTTGAGAATATTTGTTTTCACAATATCATAATCTAATGCTTGCGCAGCAGTTAAAGCTGTGTAAACTTGCTGTGCTTTGCCTTTAATCACACTCTGTAACAACACTGACCATTTATCTTTCGGCCAGTCTGACATCCGAGCAATAGTTTCAAAATGTTGAAAATATCTTTCCACTTCTGTTTCACTAAATGGAGGGACCAATTTAATTTCTTGGCTAGCAACAAACGGTTTTTTAGAATCAGAAGACTGATTCCCAGACCTTAATTTCGCCATTGCATATTCAAAATCTCTCTGCTTCTGTTCAGCCTCCAATTTACACCTCTCTAACTTCATTTGTTCGATTTGCAACTGCATCTCCAGATTACTTATTGGAAACGATTCTAAAATCGATTCATCAAAATTACCCGAAGCCACAAAATGTGATGCGATTTTTCTCTGTATTACAGCTTTTGATGTAGTCGTCAAAATACCTTTAAGTTGCAATCTATTAGCAATCTCAGATAATATCACCAAGACCAAGGAGATGGTTGGGGACTTTAGGAGATCTAGGCCTCATATGGAGCCAGTGATCATTAATGGAGAATGTGTGGAGCAGGTTAAGACCTACAAGTATCTGGGAGTACAGTTGGACGAGAAGCTAGACTGGACTGCCAACACAGATGCCTTGTGCAGGAAGGCACAGAGTCGACTGTACTTCCTTAGAAGGTTGGCGTCATTCAATGTCTGCAGTGAGATGCTGAAGATGTTCTATTGGTCAGTTGTGGAGAGCGCCCTCTTCTTTGTGGTGGCGTGTTGAGGAGGAAACATTAAGATGAGGGACGCCTCACGTCTTAATAAGCTGGTAAGGAAGGCGGGCTCTGTCGTGGGCAAAGTACTGGAGAGTTTAACATCGGTGGCTGAGCGAAGGGCGCTGAGTAGGCTACGGTCAATTATGGAAAACCCTGAACATCCTCTACATAGCACCATCCAGAGACAGAGAAGCAGTTTCAGCGACAGGTTACTATCGATGCAATGCTCCTCAGACAGGATGAAGAGGTCAATACTCCACAATGCCATTAGGCTTTACAATTCAACTGCCAGGACTTAAGAACTTTTTTAAGCTATTATTAATGCTTTTTGAGTTAGTTCTTACTGAGTTAAGTATTGAATGTAATTAGTTTTTGCTACAACAAGTGTATGGGACATTGGAAAAAAGGTTGAATTTCCCCATGGGGATGAATAAAGTATCTATCTATCTATCTATCTATCTATCTATCTATCTATCTATCTATCTATCTATCTATCTATCTATCTATCTATCTATCTATCTATCTATCTATCTATCTATCTATCTATCTATCTTTTTCGCCTTCGCTAACAAATCCGCGGCTGGCGAATCCAGAAACTCATCAATATTCATCGTTGCCGAATACCACTCACAAGCCAATCAAACAAAAGAATCGAGTATTCCCCGTTACCAAAACACCGACTAAAAATTCAACAAGCATTTAAACTCACAAACGATCCAATTCCGGACGTAGCCCCCATAATTATGTTACGTATTCAGGCAACAATAAATATATATGAGTTAGGCAAGGGTTTTTATAGCAAATAACACGTTTATTAAACACTGAAAACAAACCCCCTCAAAAGTAAACACACTCAAACGTAACGGGAAACAGCTGCTGTGCGACAGCGTAAACAGTTCTTAATAGTGTTGCAGTCCAAACAGTCTTTAAAGCGGTATTGAAAAAACACAGTTCTTTAAAGCGGTATGCCGAAAGAAAACAGTTCTTTAAAGTGGTATGCCGAAAGTTCAAAAGCTCACATCCAGCCCAAGATCTTAAGGCACAAACTAACGGAGATGGGAGTAGACTCTCACATGGTGGATTGGATAGTGGACTACTTGACAGATAGACCTCAGTATGTGCGGTTGGGAGACTGTAGGTCTGACACGGTGGTCAGCAGCACAGGAGCGCCGCAGGGAACCGTACTCTCTCCGGTCCTGTTCACCCTGTACACAGCAGACTTCCAATATAACTCGGAGTCCTGCCATGTGCAGAAGTTCGCTGATGACACGGCCATAGTGGGGTGTGTCAGGAATGGACAGGAGGAGGAGTATAGGAAACTGATACAGGACTTTGTGATATGGTGCAACTCAAACTACCTGCGTCTCAATATCACCAAGACCAAGGAGATGGTGGTGGATTTTAGGAGATCTAGGCCACATATGGAGCCAGTGATCATTAATGGAGAATGTGTGGAGCAGGTTAAGACCTACAAGTATCTGGGAGTACAGTTAGACGAGAAGCTAGATGGACTGCCAACACAGATGCCTTGTGCAGGAAGGCACAGAGTCGACTGTACTTCCTTAGAAGGTTGGCGTCATTCAATGTCTGCAGTGAGATGCTGAAGATGTTCTATAGGTCAGTTGTGGAGAGCGCCCTCTTCTTTGTGGTGGCGTGTTGGGGAGGAAGCATTAAGAAGAGGGACGCCTCACGTCTTAATAAGCTGGTAAGGAAGGCGGACTCTGTCGTGGGCAAAGTACTGGAGAGTTTAACATCGGTGGCTGAGCGAAGGGCGCTGAGTAGGCTACGGTCAATTATGGAAAACTCTGAACATCCTCTACATCGCACCATCCAGAGACAGAGAAGCAGTTTCAGCGACAGGTTACTATCGATGCAATGCTCCTCAGACAGGATGAAGAGGTCAATACTCCCCAATGCCATTAGGCTTTACAATTCAACTGCCAGGACTTAAGAACTTTTTAAAAGCTATTATTAATGCTTTTTGAGAGAGTGATTTAGATGCATATCATATTTTTACTGAGTTAAGTATTGTATGTAATTAGTTTTGCTACAACAAGTGTATGGGACATTGGAAAAAAATGTTGAATTTCCCCATGGGGATGAATAAAGTATCTATCTATCTATCTACCTATCTTTTAAAAGGAGAGACTTTTTAAAGCGATTTAAATTCTCTTCCACGTCGATGTCCTTCGATTCCCCGGCGTCGAACTTTCCCACGAAGAATATTATAAAATATAACGGCTTAAAGGAACTGACCTTCTTTCCACACTATTCTCAATCCTTTCTGGTCAAACCCAGGGATTAACAGCAAGAATAGTCAACGAAATCCTTCCGAATGAGGATCAAATAAGGTCGAACTTTCCACCGTCTAAAATCGATTCTCCTCGATTTTTATCTTCCAAACTTTTATCTTCACTCTCCACCAGCAATGAAACCGCTGGCAGTGACCTTTTAAACTTTAGGCATTATGTAAAACTTCATTTTTCAACTAAACTGCGTCATCACATTAAATCACGCAGGGACATGAAGTCAGCTTGGCAAATCCCGCCACGAACTGCCCCACCTGACAGGGTGGGTCTTCCTTTTATACCCTGTAAAAAAAACCTGTCACATGACCTCTACTGGCGGGAAAATGACATCACTCCACCATCACAAAACCATTACCTCAAATCCAGTATAACTTCAACCCCAATCACGTGACAAGGGTACCACTGTCACGTGTCACGGGTACGTAACAGAGTTAAACACTTAAACAGTTCCCCCTCCAGTTTAGTGTTCACTGAACTTATCTCCAGCCCTTTCTTCTTATTGATTACTTCCTGGTCAACTTTCAGTTTTCCCATTTGATTTAGGCTGTCAATTGTCATCTTCAGGTCTCCTTCGAGCCTTCGCTTCCCTCTTTCGAGATCTGTCCGGAATTGCTTCACCTCTGAGGTCTATTCAGACTGCCCTCTCTGTGCCCTCAGTTTGCTGTTGGTAGCGTTCTTTCTCTTCTCCAACTTGTGAGTCTTTCAATCTCTTCTGGATCATTTTCTCCAGTTTTTGCTCATCCTTTCGAAGGTTGTTTATTGTTTCATCTGTCTGCGCGAATTCATCAGTAAGTTACCGCCTTTCTGCTCTGAATGATGTTTCTCCGTCTCCGCTACCGCTCATTTCAACGCCAGGAAGTTCAGCGGGTACGGTGGGTAATTTCTCTTGGAGGGCAACAAGCTCCGACTGACAAACTCCACAGGTCTCAACCCGGTGCCCTGATCCTGATACGGGAGCCACTAACCCGTCTAAACTGTCCGCAGAAGCCAGCATCGGCGCCTGGATCAACAACTCCTTTAGCGACTGAAAAGCTTCCTCACATTTTACAGTCCACATCTGCCCAAAAAGCTCCGACGCGTTTAAATATTCTACACCCTCCGGGCCTCCCCCACCCTCCGTCTTCCTCAGGGGAAAGAAACCACACAGAAGCGGATTTAAGGGGTGTCTCACTGATCGTAGCCGCACAGTCATCCTCATCACAGTCATCCACCCACTCATCCTCCCCACAGTCCCTGCTCCTGCCCTCACAGGGAGTTAAATCCTCGAATCTGTTGGACAAGAGCAAGGCCTGAATCTCCTCCAGCCCTACTTCCTGGATTCCCCTACTTGCCTCACTCATAGCCACACCATCCTGTGCTTGACTGCAATCTACATTAGTTAATCTATTAGGTGTGGCTATCTCCTGGTACACAGAGTCCAGGTAACCCTCCCCCTCCCTGATGTGTCGCAGTGTCTGAAGCTCGGACTGCAGCTCATCAATATGAAGCTGGAGTTCCTCGAGCAACAAACACTTACTGCAAATGAAGTCGCCGTGTCCCTCAATGGGGTCTACCGGGTCCCACATCTGGCAGCAGTAACACATCACCTGCTCCATGCTATATAGTTAATTTAATGTACTAGTATTAGTTATGCAAGAACCCTTTGCCCCAATACAGCTAAGTATCACACTATTTAACAATACTTTTAAAGTTATAAGTGTAAAAGGAAGCAGGACAACTTACCAATACTTACCAAGCAACTAGCTGTGAAAGCTCTGCAGCTCCGGTCTTCCTCGCCTCGCCCAGTTCCGCCGAAGCCTGTTGAGCCAAAGCCCTTAGGCCTCCACTCTACTCCCGGCTCACTCCACTGCCCGCAACGACGCTGCCCGCTGTATCGGGCTGTGTTCCTTTTAAATCTCCCGCACTTCACTGCCCGACGTCACACGCCTGCGCAGTCCCGCCTCTCTCAACTCCGATGAAAACCGGTAAAATTCAAAATGGCTTCCGCCTCACCCTTGCTCCGATTCTCGGAAGTCCTTCTCCGAAATAAACCCGAATCAGGATTTTCTGACCTTTTAAATCTCCCGCACTTCACTGCCCGACGTCACACTCCTGCGCAGTCCCGCCTCTCTCAACTCCGATGAAAACCGGTAAAATTCAAAATGGCTTCCGCCTCACTCTTGCTCCGATTCTCAGAAGTCATTCTCCGAAAACACACTAAAAATACAGAGTTCAACTGGAGGTATTGACAGTACCCCCGCGCCCCGCCACACACACAATACGGACGCCGCTCGGCGTCACAGCAGGTAGAGCTGGGTGCTGGCGATGATAGTCCCTGATGAGAGAGGCTTCCAGGATGTAACGGGCGGGGACCCAGCTCCTCTCCACAGATCCGTAGCGCTCCCAGTCCACAAGGTGATGGAGGCTGCGCCCCCGGCGACGAACATCCAGCAGTCGAAGCACGGTGAACACGTCTGACCCATCGATGAGACATGAGGGTGATGTTAGGGACAGGATTCAGGGGTGGCTCATGGAATGCCTTATGTGGGACACATGGAAGGTGAGATGAATGCGGTGGAGAATGGAGGGCAGAAATGGATAAAAAAAGAACGGATGGAATTATATTGAAATGAACATGAATGGGAATATAAAAATGCTTGGTTTATGGGAGAAACAAGAAGGGTAGGAATTATATCGCCATGATTTACGATGCTTAATTATTCCTTATGTCATGTTGCAAAACATGCTTCCGGATCGTGTAGGTTTTTTCATTATGAAACGGTTGAACAGATGCTATTTCAGCGTGAAACATATCAGGAAAGAAATCATACAGGCTTCATTGTAATTTTGGGGGGCTTGATTAATTTCATTTAACCGCTTTCTTAAGTCACGGGTGTCACTTCAATTTAATTCGCAGTGTTGTGTTTCATTACGTATAAGCGATAGGATTTGTTGTGGGTAATTTAGCTTTCATTAGAAGACAGAATCAGTGAGGATTTTATTTCCCAATTCTCTACACCACAGTCCAGTCCAGTTGATACCGGGAATGCGCCTTTAAGTTGGAGTGTCTTAATTTTGCCAATCATTAAACGAGATAGCGGAGACTGGTGTGATTCACATTGGGTTAGTAAATGAGCATCTGACTCGACCCGCGCCGTCTTGTGGGAATGTCTGACAGTGAAGTTGGTGAGCGGAATGGGAATTGATGGACATATCCGCAGACGGATGTGCGGGCGGCATTCCGGAGTAGTTCTTTGTCTGGCATCGGTCGGGAAGAATGAGGTTCTGACTCTTTTGGACGGTGTTTTGCCATTCCCGACACACTCACTATCTTAACGTCCCGGACTGCCAGTCGATGGGAAAAAACGCCCGGGAATAACACCTGGGAGATCAGGCGGTGAATCTGAGAATCTGGAGCCCGGACTGGAGACTCTGCCGCCGCCTTTGGCGACTACACAGGATGCGGCGCCGTTAATCAACTGAAGCATCGAAGTGACGGGATATTTCACCGCGCTGATCGCCTGCTCCCTGAATTTCGACTGAGTCACCGCGTAAATAAATGTGTTCGTGCAGCAGCTGAAATTCATCAGGAAAAACCCGACGTACTGAAAGATCCATTCAGAATCATTGAAATCGTTTCCTATTCCTGAGACCTGATAATATATGAAATTTACAACGTATGTCATCCGCAGGAAGATGAAGCTGCCGGAGAGGGTGAAGAGTAAAACCACAGACCTCCTCCTGCTCTCCATCTCCGGGTCACTGCGGTTCTCCCCTTTGCTCTGACCCTTCAGCCCCTTACGGACCCGACTGGCCACTAAAATGTGTCTGACTGTCAGAGCGTTGAGCAGCAGGATCGCAGCGAAAGGGAGGAACGGAGTTAAAACCGTATCGAGCCAGTCATATCCCACCCACCAGGGGTCAGTGTAATAATTGCCCTTGGTAATACAGAGCCACGGTACATTGTCGATGATCACACTGGGTTCCCGTACAAAGTATCGGGGAACGCTTCTCAGACACGACAGTACGCTGGTTATTGTTAGAACCACAGCTGCAGTTTTCCCGGTGCAATATTTTGTTTTCAGTTTCTGGCAGCAAATGACAACAAACCGGTCAAAGGTGAAGGTGACGGTGAACCAGACTGAACCGTCGGTGGCTGTGAATTTCAGTACGTCGATAACACTGCACACAGGGGTGATGCTCAGAAAACTCCACAATAAGTAATACATTCTGATTCGAATCAAAATGACGCTGGTGACAACGGTCAGTAGATCCGCCGCTGCCATGGCCACCAGGTAGCGTGTGGTGCAGGTAGAGAGGCCGCACTTTCCCCGGGACAGGATCACAATCGCCAATAAATTCACTGGTGAGAGAGAACAGACACTGGGCATTACTGAAAATATTCTCTGGGAACTAACATGGGAACGGGCTTTAGCTAAAACTCGGGAGTGCTAGAGTCTGGAAACGGCTGCTAATCTAACACCAGAAATGGGTCGCACTATCTCTGGCCTGTCTTCGTCAGTGCGGAGATAAGACGATGTGTGAGGAATCGTTCGCGATAAAAGCGATCTGCATGAACAACAACGATCGGTGCGGATCCCCCTTCCAGTCGCTGATGGGGCCAGTTTCACTGAATTAACTGTGACTGACCAGGACTCTGGAAAATCAGCATCTATTGAGGCCGAGTCTTAATACAGAGAGGAGCAACACAAACAAAACTGGAAGGACTCAGCAGGTCAGGCAGCATCTATGGATTTGAATCACCGTTCGTTTCGGGTCGAGACCCTCCTTCAGGACGAAGCGCTGCCCCGATTTATGACAGGTTTCAGAGGGAAAGAAGGGACCACTTAGTGACCTATGGCTGAGTTGCTCCGTTAATGGATTAATTCTACAGCGCAGTTTAATTCGATAACACACGGCAGCAGATCCGTGAACACAGGTTCAGGTGATCAGACCCAATAAATGACCAACAGACAGTGGGATCCGACAGTAACAGACACCACAGGGAGACGTGAAGCACCGGACTAGGGTTTCCCTCCGATCAATAACTTAGGAAAAGTGTACTTCAGAATGCAAACATCTCCCAGTCACAACTTCCCGGAGAGATCCCTGGCCCCAGCACTGGGACATCTCTGGACGAGGTGTCATTCAAGGCAAGAACAGCGTCCTCTTCGATCCCGTGAGTTAGAAGAGAAACATAGACTTAGTTCCATTTGTTATTAAATATGAAAATTCAGAATGTGAAATTGGCAGGATCGGAATATCTGATGGATATTTGTGCAGCGATGATCAAGTTATAAGCAAGGAACATTATCTTACACAGGTTCACACCGGTTAACACACAGAAATACCGAACATGAAATGCTCTGCTCACTCACCAGGAACTCCAATGACGGCAATGAACATGTACAATATTTTCTCCACACTGATATACCTATCGAACATTGCAGGCATTTTCTCTGGCCAATGATTTGTCTCTTTGTGCGACAGGCGATCTCTCGGAATGAAATGTTAAGGCAGCACATGCCTGGGGTTTTTAAAGCCATTTAGCAATTGCACAGAGACCGATTTCAACAGATTTAAAATAAAGGTTTTTAAATTATTTACACACCAATTACGTCAGACAGGTGCAAATCCCACGGTGACAGATCGTGATTAAATTAATGAATAATATTTAGATCATTTGTGGGAGTTAGTTTTCTACAACAAAGGTAACTGAACCGTACGAGGTGTCTTATCAACTAAATGTGCTTCCACTGTAAATATGTACTTCAAAGGAACCAGTTGTCTGACACAGAATATTGAAGTAAATTATGTCACTGTGCCTGTGAAATTGTACTGAATCAGCTGCTGTTACCATTCTCCTCAAGAGTATAAACTCTTGATGTAGTTTGTGCTTGTGGGACTCTACTGAGAGGCCTCGAAGAAAATGTCTGTTTGTGTTGACGAATAAACACAATTTCATTTCCACTAAATCCTCCAACTGCTTCAGTGACGTAGTCACACGCAGATCATCTCATTTCAGACGCTTCACAAAACGGCTGCTGAACCGTAACAAAGCAAGAACAGAGGCCAAATTTCAAATTGCATTTATTATTAATGTATGTAGAAATAAAACAACCTTGAGACTCGTCACAGCTCCATTTCAGCAGACACCCCCACATGCGCTTTAGATTATCCCAGAGCAAGAATCATTTCGAACAGTTCACAGAATAGCTATCTCCATAAATTGCATTATAAACGGAACAACCCTGAGTTCTGAAACACCTCCAAATCCACCGGCTCCCCCAAGCCAGTGCTCACCCCCGAATACGCCAACACCCCCAACTCTGTGCAAATCACTGTGCACCCACAACCTGTGCTCACTGGCAAAACCTCATTGAACACTCAAATCAGTGTGCACCCCAAAAGCAACCGACACCCGAAAATTCCAGTTCACTCACACATTCTCTGACATACCCTTAAATCAGTGCACATCCGGAAAGCAACATTCGCTGCCAAATCCGTATCGTTACACTCTCACAGAGCAGGATTCATTTCAACCACTTTACAACATAGCTGTTTCCGCCTTAAAAATAGGAAGAACAAAGTTTGAATAGCAAACACACGCCCACATGCATATTCCTCGTATAATCATTGACATCCCCTTAAATCTGCGTACCTCACCAAACCCATCTTTGTCCCCTCATCAGTGGGTGTCTCGAATCCACCGAGCCCCATATTCGCTGACAAAACCCGATATCTGCTCACATCCACAAATCCCTGTGTACCCCATATTCACCAAAACATCGCTAAGTCAGCACAATCCTCAAATCTGTGTGCACACCCAAATCCGTTCCCACGCCGAACCCGCAGAGACACACATATCCACCGACATATCCACCTTTGCGCACCCCCATGCTTGCTGACGCCCCCACATGCAAGCTACATTATCTCAGAGAAAGGACCATTTCAAACAGTTCTCAAAATATCTGCCTCCACCCTAAAAGAATAGGAAGAACAGAAGTCAAGGTTCAATTTGCATTTATGTTTAAAGTTTGTATCAATGAAACAGCCTGGAGATTCGACAACATCCAAATCCAACGGGATTCCCAAATCTGCGCTAATCTGTAAATCTGTGTGTTCTCCCAAAACTGTGCACACCTGCAAAGCCGCAGGCAAACCACAACTCAGTGTTCGCTCCCAAATCCGTGTGTATCCCCAAATCCATGCGCACCCCAAACCTACCGACACTACCAAATCCACCTACATACCCGGATCCGTGCACACCCCAAACCTGCCGACACTCCCAAATCCACCTAGATACCCGGATCCGTGTTCACCCTAAACCTGCCGACACTCCCAAATCCACCTACATACCCAAATCCGTGCGCACCCCAAACCTGCCGACACTCCCAAATCCACCTACATACCCAGATCCGTGCGCAACCCAAACCTGCCGACACTCCTAAATCCACCTACATACCCAGATCCGTGCGCAACCCAAACCTGCCGACACCTAGAAATCCAGTTACATACCCAGATCCGTGCGCACCCCAAACCTGCCGACACCCAGAAATCCACCTATATATCCAGATCCGTGCGCACCCCAAATTGCCGACACTCCATATGCACAATAGATTATTTCAGAGCAAGAATCACTTCAAACAAACCACAAAATAGCTGCCTCCACCTTAAATCAAATAGCAGGAACACAGTTCAAAGTTCAACTTGCATTTGTTATTAAAGTATCTATAAATGAAACAATCTTGAGATTCATCACACCCCTAAATCCGAGGTCACCTCAATCTGTGTGTATCCTCAAATCCGCCGACACACCCAATTCTGTGCGGTACCTCAAATCGATTTGCACTCCCAAACCCTGTGCACCCACACACGCTCAAAGCTGTGTTCACCCCGAAATTCACTGATACTCCGAAATCAGTGTGCACACCCGTATTCGCCAACATTCCCTGAAATGTCCGTTCATCAGCAAATCAATGTGCAGCCCCACTTCCATGTGTACCCTCAAACCCGCTGACATCGCCACAGACACATTAGATTTTCCGAGAGCAAAACTCATTTCAAACAGTTCGCGAAATAACTGCCTCCATCTTAAGAAGTTCAAAGTTCATAATGTGTTCATTATTACTGTATCTTTGTCTATCTGCATCTCCGAGTGTTTATATGAGTTCGCGTGTGTGTGTTTGTGTCAGTGAGTAGCTAACAGACAACGCTGGCGCTTTGTCGTGACGGCTTGGCTACTGAGAACACTTGGCGAGGACAACAGAGGGATGTGTGTACACTGGTTCGGGGAACTATATAGCATTGCATTATTTCTAAGGGATACAGCAATATCATGGGCTTAACTCTGAGGAGGTTGAACAGAGAATGAAAGAGTTAACCTTTGAGGAGCGTTTGATGGTTTTGGGCAAGATTGAGGGAGAAATCAGTTTGAAAGCTATGGAATATTGAATGCACACGGAACGGGACACAGCGGTGACCTGGGGGGAGTCAGGAGTGATTCGGCGGCTGATCTTGCTTTACGGATGTGCTAAGATTTAGGGGTATGGAAGCGAATGGTTGTGTGCACAGGTATTGTGAGGTGTCCGTTGCTTTCGGGGTGCACACTGATTTAAGGATTGAATGCGCGTTTACCAGTGAGCACAGATTTGTGGGCTCACACTGATTTGCACAGAGTTAGGTGTGTAGGCGGATTTGGGGGTGCACACTGACTTGTGGGAGCCGTTGGATTTTGAGGAGTATCGAATCTCAAGGTTGTTCCGTTTATACAGACTTGAATAATAAATGCAATATGGACTTTGACCTCTGTTCTTGCTTTTGTTAAATGGAGACAGACGATTTGTGAACTATTTGAAATTATTCTTGCTCTGTGCATGTGGGGGTGTCTGCTGATCTGGACAGATGACCAGTCTCAAGGCTGTTTCATTTGTACAGAAAATAATAATAAATGCAATTTGAATTTTGCCCTCTGTTCTTGATTATTGGGCCGAATGGCCTACTTCTGCTCCTGAATCTTTTGGTCTTTTGGTGTTTCTTGAGGCACGGCACTGTTCGCCAGCGTCCATGCAGAATGTGACTAGTCTGCAACCACTCTTCGCGTACTGTGGGCAAGCCACTTCTGGATCCACAAAGCAATGTACCCTTGGATCCCATGCCTCCTTACTCTCTCAATAAGTCTTGCATGGGGCACCTTATCAAATGGCTAGGGAAATGAAATTAAGGGCATGAACCAAGGGGGATAAACTGAATTGGAGAAAGCCACGCGAAAAGTCATGCGGGGTCAGGCAGAGACAATGGGTCTTCACACACACACACACACACACACACACACACACACACACACACACACACAGAAACACACAGGCACATGCTCAGACGTATAGACAGACACAAAGACAGACAGACAGACAGACACACACACACACACAGAAAAGCACTGACAAGCACTAAGACGTATAAACAGACATAAATACAGACAAACACAGACACACACACACACACACACACACACACACACACACACACACACACACACACACACACACACACACACACACACACTTACACACAGACTTTCCTACCGCCTCTTCGGCTGTGATTCGTGTTGTTTGACACATACAGGGTGCTATGATTAAAACACACTAGACTGGTGAGTTTGATGGCGTTATGTCAGGGTTAGGGGCGGGTCCTGGACGAGACCCCAAATGTTCTGAGAATGACTGAGTCGCTGAACTCGTTGAGCGTTTCATGGATAGGAAAGTGTTTATTCATCACCACAGACAGACATTATTTTGGAGACCCCCTCGGTAGAGTCCCCTAAACATAACATTCATCAAGAGTTTATGCTCTTGAGGAGATTGGTGAGAGTCGGTGTTTCAATACAGTTTTACAAGCTACTATGACATAATTTACTTCCATATTCTGTGTCTGACAAATGGTGCATATGCACAGTGAAAGCACCTTTAGCTGATAAGACACCTCGGAAGGTTCAGACACCATTGTTGGAACAAACGAACTCCCACAAATGGTCTAAATATAAGTTCATCAGTTTATTCTGAATCTGTCACAGCGAGGATTGCACCTGCTTGACGTAATTGGTTTGTAAGTGAATTAAAAACCTTTCCTTTTAAATCTGTTGAAATCTGTCTCCGTGGAGTAGCTAAATGATATTAAAAACCTCAGGCATGTGTAATCTCAACATCTCATTCCGAGAGATCGTCTGTAGCACAGGACGACAAACCACTGGACAGAGACAATCTCTGCAATGTTGGATAGGTACGTGAGTGTGGGGAAAATATTGTACGTGTTCATTGCGGTCATTGGAGTTCCTGGTGAGTGAGCAGAGCAATTCATGTTTGCTATTTCTGTCAAGGCTCTGGAGCAGGGATCCAATCGCAGACCCAGTACAGTGCACACAGTGATATATACTGAGTCACAAATCCCGAGGTACAAACAAAGTCAGCGTCAAAGTTCAGGTGAAGATTAAAACATCCAGAGAAATCCAAACACCAGAATCGGGAACAGGCAGAGTTGATATTCAGACGGATAGGGTACAGATACGAATGCTGGAAACGCTGAGGAAAATTCACTGACACAATGTGGCAACAAACCGGTGAAAGCACCGGACTGAAATACACTGAGCAATAAACAGAGCGGCAGGTGATAGGTGGAGCACAATGAGACACAGGTGGCAGCAATACAGGTAATAATGAGAAACAGATGAGAGACGGAGTACTCAGTAACACAGGGGCCGGAGTAGAGCAGGAGCGGGGACAGGAACACATGGCAATGCAAAACCACAGACTGACAACTGGAGGAACACACAAAAAGACAGAGTTCAACTGGAGGTACTGACAGTATCACCGCCTCCGCCACATACACACTACGGATGCCTCCTGGCCTCACGGCTGGTAGAGCTGGGTGCTGGCGATGAAAGTCTCTGGGATGCAGACCATCAGGCCCTGGGGATTTATCAGCCTTCAGTCCCATCGGTCTACCCAACACCATTTTCTGCCTAAGGTGAATTTCCTTTAGTGCCTCCGTTACCCTAGATCCCCTGGCCACTATTACATCTGGGAGATTGTCTGTGTCTTCCTTAGTGAAGACAGATCCAAAGTACCTGTTCGACTCGTCTGCCATTTCCTTGTTCCCCAGCATAAATTCACCATTTCTACCTTCAAGGGCCCAGCTTTGGTCTTAACTATTTTTTCCCTCTTCACACACCTAAAGAAGCTTTTACTATCCTCCTTTATATTCTTCGTAGCTCATCTTTTCATCCCGTATTGCCTTTTTAGTAATCTTCTGTTGCTCTTTAAAAGTTTCGCAATCCTCTGGCTTCCGACTCACCTTTGCTATGTTATACTTCTTTTCTTTTATTTTATTTTTATACTGTCCTTGACATCCCTTGTCAGCCACGGTCGCCCCCTACTCCCCTTAGAATCTTTCTTCCTCTTTGGAATGATCCTGATCCTGCACCTTCTGAATTATTCCCAGAAATTCCTGCCATCGTTGTACCACTGACATCCCGGCGAGGGTATCCTTCCAGTCAACTTTTGCCAGCTCCTCCCTCATGGCTCCATAGTCCCCTTTGTTCAACTGTAATACTAACACTTCCGATTTCCTTTCTCCCTCTCAAGCTGTAGATTAAAACTTGACATATTATGGTCACTACCTCCTAATGGCTGCTTTAACTTGAGTTCTCTTAACACATCCGGTTCATTACACAACACTAGATCCAGAATTGCCTTCTCCCTGGTAGAGATCATTTGGGGGCTCATCCAGGACCCATCCCTAACCCGAACGGATGCCGTGAAATTGAGCAGTCCAGTGGGGGGAGGGGTATGTTTTAGTCATGTCACTCCGTAGGTGTGAAACACAGAACACGGTGCGAAAGTGTGTAACTGATGTAACTTGCATGTGGCGGAGTCAGCAGGTTTGGGGTGCGCACATATCTGGGCATGTCGGTGGATCTGGGGGTGTTTGCGGGTTCGGCGTGGGCACGGATTTGGGTGTGTGCACCGATCTGGGTATGTCGGTGGATTTGGGGGGTGTTTGCGTGTTCGGCGTGGGCACGGATTTCGGGATGCACATAGATTGAGAGCGAACACTGAGTTGTGGTTTGCATGCGGCTTTGCGGGTGCGCACAGTTCTGGGAGAACACACAGATGTAACTTGCATGTGGCGGAGTCAGCAGGTTTGGGGTGCGCACAGATCTGGGTATGTCGGTGGATTTGGGGGGGGGTCTGCGGGTTCGGCGTGGGCACGGATTTGGGGGTGCACACAGATTTGAGGATTGCTCTGACTTAGGGATGTTATGGCGAATATGGAGTTGAGAATGTGAGCAGACATCGGGGTTTGTCAGCGAATATGGGCGTCGGTGGATTTGGGAAACCCACTGATGAGGGGATAGAGATGGGTTTGGTGAGGTACGCAGATTTAGGGGGATGTCAATGATTATACGAGGGATACGCATGTGGGCGTATGTTTGCATTTTAAACTTTGTTCTTGCTATTTTTAAGGCGGAAACAGCTATTTTGTAAAGTAGTGGAAGTGACTCCTGTTCTGTGAGAGTGTAACGATACTGATTTGGTGGCGAATGTTGCTTCCCGAATGTGCACAGATTTAGGGGTACGTCAGAGAATGTGTGCGTGAACTGGAATTTTCGGGTGCCGGCAGCGTTTGGGGTGCACACTGATTTGAGGGTTGAATGAGGTTTTGCCAGTGAGCACAGATTTGTGGATGCACACTGATTTGCACAGAGTTGGGGGTGTTGGCGGATTCGGGGGTGAGCACTGGCTTGGGGGAGCTGGTGGATTTGGAGGTGTGTCAAAACTCAGTGTTGTTCCGTTAATAAAGGAATTTATGAAGACAGCTATTTTGTGAACTGCTTGAACTGATTCTTGCTCCGGGATAACCTAATGTGCATGTGGGGGTGTCTGCCGAAATGGAGCTGTGGCGAGTCTCAAGGTTGTTTTATTTCTACATACATTAATAATAACTGCAATTTGAAATCTGCCCTCTGTTCTTGCTTTGTTACGATTCAGCAGCCATTTTGTGAAGCGTTTGAAATGAGAGTTCGAGAACATCTGCATTGCGGAGACAGATGGGAAGGGGCTGAACCAAGGGGAATAAACTGATTTGGAGGAGTACGGACACATGTATAGTCAGGCAGGGACAAGCAGAGACACAGACACAAAAACACACTGACGCACACTAACATTCATAGACAGACAGAAAGACACACACACACACACACACACACACACACACACACACACACACACACACACACACACACACACACACACACTTTCTTACCGCCTCTTTGGCTCTCGGCTGTGTTCTTTAACACATACACGGTGCTCTGATTAAACCTGCTAGGCTGCTGAGTTTGTTGGCGATATGTCAGGCTTAGGGTTGGGTCCTGGACGAGCCTCCAAATGTCTGAGTATGACTGAGTCGCTAAAGTCGTTGAGCGTTTCATGGACAGGAAACCACATGTTTCAGCGTTTCATGTGGTTTATTCATCACCACAGACAGACATTATTTTGGAAACCCCCTCGGTAGAGTCCGCTAAACATAACCTTCATCAAAAGTTTTTACTCTTGAGGAGATTTGTAACAGTCGGTGTTTCAATACAGTTTTACAAGCTACTCTGACATAATTTACTTCCATATTCTGTTCTGACAAATGGTGCATATGTACGGTGGAAGCACCTTTAGCTGATAAGGCACCTCGGAAGGTTCAGTCACCATTGTTGGGACAAACTAACTCCCACAAATGGTCTAAATATAAATTCATCAGGTTATTCTGAATCTGTCACAGCGAGGATTGCACCTGCTTGACGTAATTGGTTTGTAAGTAAATTAAAAATCTTTACTTTTAAATCAGTAAAAATCTGTCTCCGTGGAGTCGCTAACTGATATTAAAAACCTCAGGCATGTGTAATCTGAACATCTCATTCCGAGAGAACGTCTGTAGCACAGGAGGACAAACCACTGGACAGAGAAAATGTCTGCAATGTTGGATAGGTACTTGAGTGTGGGGAAAATATTGTACGTGTTCATTGCGGTCATTGGAGTTCCCGGTGAGTGAGCAAAGCAATTCATGTTTGCTATTTCTGTCAAGGCTCTGGAGCAGGGATCCAATCGCAGACCCAGTACAGTGCACACAGTGATATATACTGAGTCACAAATCCCGAGGTACAAACAAAGTCAGCGTCAAAGTTCAGGTAGAGATCAAAACATCCAGAGAAATCCAAACACCAGAATCGGGAAACAGGCAGAGTCGATATTCAGACGGACAGGGTACAGATACGAATGCTGGAAACGCTCAGGAAAATTCCCTGGTAGGGAATTTTACACTGAAAATACACTGAGCAATAAACAGAGCGGCAGGTGATAGGTGGAGCACAATGAGACACAGGTGGCAGCAATACAGGTAATAATGAGAAACAGATGAGGGACGGAGTACTCAGTAACACAGGGGCCGGAGTAGAGCAGGAGCGGGGACAGGAGCACATGGCAATGCAAAACCACAGACTGACAGGAGCAGGAGCGGGGACAGGAGCACATGGCAATGCAAAACCACAGACTGACAGCTGGAGGAAACACACAAAAAGACAGATTTCAACTGGAGGTACTGACAGTACCCCCGCCCCCGCCACACACACACTACGGACGCCTCCTGGCGTCACGACAGGTAGAGCTGGGTGCTGGCGATTAAAGTCTCTGGGATACAGACCATCAGGCCCTGGGGATTTATGAGCCTTCAGTCCCATCAGTCTACCCAACTCCATTTTCTGCCTATTGTGAATTTCCTTTAGTTCCTCCGAACCCTATGTCCTCTGGCCACTATTACATCTGGGAGATTGTCTGTGTCTCCCCTAGTGAAGACAGATCCAAACTACCTGTTCGACTCGTCTGCCATTTCCTTGTTCCCCAGCATAATTTCACCCGTTTCTGCCTTCATGGGCCCAGCTTCGGTCTTAACTATTTTTTCCCTCTTCACACACCTAAAGAAGCTTTTACTATCCTCCTTTATATTTTTCGTACCTCATCTTTTCTCCCCGTATTGCCTTTTTAGTAATCTTTTGTTGCTCTTTAAAAGTTCCCCAATCCTCTGGCTTCCCGCTCATCTTTGCTATGGTATACTTCTTTTCTTTTATTTTAATACTGTCCTTGACCTCTCTTGTCATCCACGGTCTCCCCCTACTCCCCTTAGAATATTTATTCCCCTTTGGAATGATCCTGATCCTGCACCTTCTGAATTATTCCGAGAAATTCCTGCCTTCGCTGTTCCACTGTCATCCCTGCGAGGGTATTCTTCCAGTCAACATTGGCCAACTCCTCCCTCATGGCTCCATAGTCCCCTTTGTTCAACTGTAATACTGACACTTCCGGTTTCCCTTCTCCCTCTCAAATTGTAGATTAAAACTTGTCATATTATGGTCACTACCTCCTAATGGCTGCTTTAACTTGAGTTCTCTTATCACTTCCGGTTAATTACATAATACTAGATCCAGAATTGCCTTCTCCCAGATTGGCTCCAGTACAAGCTGCTCTAAGAATCCATCTCGGAGGCACTCCACAAACTCCCTTTCTTGAGGTCCACTACCAACCTAATTTTCCCAGTCTACCTGCATGTTGAAATCCCCCATTACAGCCGTAGTATTACCTTTGTGACATGCTAATTTTAGCTCTTGATTCAACTTGCACCTTATTATTTGGGGGCCTGTAGATAACTCCCATTAGGGCCTTTTTGCCCTTACAACTTCTCAATTCTATCCATACTGACTCTACATCTCCTGATTCTATGTCACCCCTCGCAAGGGACTGAATTTTATTCCTCAGCAGCAGAGCCACCCCACCCCCTCTGCCCACCTGTCTGTCCTTTCGATAGGATGTATATCCTTGAATATTCATTTCCCAGCCCTGGTCCTCTTGCAGCCATGTCTCTGTTATTCCTACAACATCGTACTTACCAACTTCCAACTGAGCTTCAAACTCATCCACGTTTTTTCTTATATTTCGAGCATTCATATATAATACTTTTAATCCATTACACCTCTCGCTTCTCCA
Organism: Hemitrygon akajei; assembly: GCF_048418815.1. Classification (NCBI taxonomy): domain Eukaryota; kingdom Metazoa; phylum Chordata; class Chondrichthyes; order Myliobatiformes; family Dasyatidae; genus Hemitrygon; species Hemitrygon akajei. Next base: position 3,664,950 of record NW_027331920.1, read on the forward strand.
ATCGGTCCCTATTGCACTTGACCATACTCTCCGATCCCTTCCTGAGCTTTCGGCCCCGTCAATTCTGTTGTTTTACTTAACTTTTCTTATTCTCTCTTTCCCTTTAACTCCATCCTTATATTTCCATTTATTTTCTTATAAATGCGACAACCTTGAGATTCGTTAACCGCCTCCCACCCACCCCCACTCATCCACCGACAGACTGAAATCCGGCTGCATCTGGAATTCTGTGAACATCTCCAAAACCTCATGCGCCCCCAAATCTTTGCGCAGTCCCAAATCCGTGTGCCTCCTGAAATCTGTGCGCACCGTGAAACCGGCTGACAATCCCACGTGCACATTAGATGATCCTTGAGCAAAAATAATTTCAAACATTCCACCAAATAGCAGCCTCCACCTTATGAAAGTTAGTAAGAGAACGGTAGAAAAATTGAAGTTCATTTATTAATAAAGTTTTCATTAAAGAAACAATCTTTGAGAACTGTAACGCGTGCACGTCACTTCTGCGTGTGCACCCTCACACCCCCTGAATCTGCGCGTATCTCCAAACCTCTGTACATCTGCACACATCCTTGTTCACAATTCGTTATCGCAAAGAAAAAATCTTTACAATCAGTTTCAAAAATATCTTTAAAAATAACCGGAACAAAGTTCATTTTAAAGTTCATTTATAGATTTATTAGTAAAATATTTGTAAATAAAACAACTTTGTCAATCCTCCAAATGCACGTTGCAAATCCGTGTGCAGGCACATATTAGAAGACACACACATAAATCTGCACACACTCTCAGATAAGAGTGCATCCCAATTTCCATATGTACCCCCAAACCGCTGACAACACCACATTAGATTATCTCAGATAATCCAGCAGTTCTCAAAATGGCCGTCTAGTCGTTAACAACACGCGAAATTCTTGTGCAATTCCAAACTCGCTAACACACCTAGAAGGTGTGTGTAATCCCAAATCCTTTTACACCGTATTCGACAACAGGCCAACAAATCTGCGCACACCCCATATTGAGGAACATACCGCAAAATCTGCGCGCATGCCTAAAACAGTGCACACCCCATCTCGCTGACATCCCCGCATCCACGTGAGATTATCCCTGATCAGGAATCATTTCAAACAGTTCGGAAAATGGCAGCTTCGACATTAAAAATCCGCACGCAGTCCAAAATTCGTCTGCCAATCTTTATACGCCGAGAGACACGCTGCGTATCCTCAGATGTGCACTCCCAAATATGCGCAAATCGTCAAATAAGAGCGCACCCTAAAAGCCACTTGCACGCCAAACCCACTGACAACCCCACATGCACAACAGATTATCCCAGAGTAAGAAACATATCAAACAGTTCACACTGAACCATAAAAAACACGAGCTAAGGTCGTTCATTTTTTTTTAAAATTAACGTATCTATAAAAGAAACAAATTTGAGATTCGTCACACGTCCACTGCAAATTCATCTGTACTCTCAAATCCGTGTGCAACACCTTATTAACCTACCCACTGCAAATCCGCTTGTACCCCCAGATCCGTGCGCAACTCCTTATTGACCAACCCACTGCAAATCCACTTGTACCCCCAGATCCGTGCGCAACTCCTTATTGAACAACCCACCGCAAATTCATTTGTATGACCAAATCCGTGTACAACCCTTTGTTAAAGTCCCTCCACCACAAAAACTATTTATACCCCTAAATCCGTGGGTAACCCCATGTTGACCTACCCACCACAAATCCTTTTGTACCCCCAAATCCGTGTGCAAACTCTTATTTACCTACCCGCCGCGGATCAATTTGTACCCTCAAATTCGTGTGTATATCGTTAGTTTTTGACTCTCCGTATGTAGGTTCTCACTGATTTTATTGCATTTCTCTGTCCCACTGGGAATGTCTGTACGAACATGAATCTGAGGGTAGTATAAGGTGGCATGTACGCACTTTGATAATATAGTTAATTTCATATTTGTTTGAAACACAGACACACAGTCATGCACAGGGAGACGTGGTATCTCTCTCTCTCTCTCTCTCTCTCTCTCTGTCTGTCACACACACACACACACACACACACACACACACACACACACACACACACACACACACACACACACACACACACACACACACACCATAAATGCAGACTCTCCCGGAGGCTGACACAGACGGAGGCACACTCACATATATGAACACTGACTTTGGAATCAGTCTGTGCAAACAAGCACAGACGCGGTCAGACACGCACAGAATCAGATAAAGACACACACGATCACTCACAGAGACACAGATCTACGTACACATGAACAGACCTAGGCACAGACAATCACTGAGGCGCGCAAACACGGACTCTTACACATAGACAGAGACGCACACACATGCACACAGACACAGACACAAACACAGAAATCGAGGTGCACGCACAGACACGCAGATGGCACCTAGATGGGGTCAGTTAGTGCCGGGGTTAGGACTCAATGTACTTAAGTAAACTACTTAAGAACTTTTTAAAAGCTATTATTAATGCTTTCTGAGAGAGTGATTTAGATGCATATCATATTTTTTACTGAGTTAAGTATTGTATGTAATTAGTTTTGCTACAACAAGTGTATGGGACATTGGAAAAAAATGTTGAATTTCCCCATGGGGATGAATAAAGTATCTATCTATCTATCTATCTATCTATCTATCTATCTATCTATCTATCTATCTATCTATCTATCTATCAGACACACACACATATATACATCAGACAGAAGCATGCACTGTGATTAACACACAAAGAGTAACGCACACTGAAACCCACTCACAAGCAGTCACAGAAAACAGAGAGAAACAGAGACACAGAAACCAAAAAGACCGACAGACAGGATCAGATACGCAGCAAGAACAGATACAGACATACACAACACATGCACACAGCCACCGACACAAACGTAAGAATACACACAGACACGCAGGCGCACAGAGACTCACTGCCACATGAGCTACACACCGCTGACGCTCGCTCACAAACAAGTACTCATAGACTTTCAGACACAGACACAGACTTACGGTTACACAGTCTCAGACACCAGCAGTTATATTCAAACACTCAGAGGCAGACAAATACACCGTCAGACACATATTCACAAACACAATTGGCAGATGCATATACACCGTCAGGCACAGTAAAACACAAACATACCCACACCGACACACACCACACACAGACACCCACACATAGACACTGGTGCAGGCGCACACGGCAAACACAAATGCACACACACACACACACAGACACAAAGTTGTACACACTCACATGCACGTAGAGGTAGACACCCACACTGACAGACAAAGACCGACAAAGGCCCGTACACAGCCTACGCAATAAACACAGAAACAGATACAGCCACACACAGGCAGACAAGCATACAGACAGATAGAAACAAACACACACGCATACACACACTGGTAAACACACACATTATCACACGTATAATCAGCAGACGCTCACACACATGCACCCACAACTAAAGATATAAGCACACATACATTAAAAGGAATAAAAACACAGACATACGCCAACGGATGTACAGACAATGACAACTAATTTTGTTTTCCGAATCTCCCCCTCTCCGTCGTGTTCTATGGCACTTATTTACAGGGTATTATGATTGATACATAATCACCCCCAGCTTAGGCTGCTGTGTATGCAAGCTCTGGAGTCGGGTTCGGGCTGGGTCCTGGTGATTTTGGAAGCCATAGTGTAGGACTCTGGGAGGGGGTGTCCTGGTGAGGTTGCAGGGTGTTATCCAATATAACTCGGAGTCCTGCCATGTGCAGAAGTTCGCTGATGACACGGCCATAGTGGGGTGTGTCAGGAATGGACAGGAGGAGGAGTATAGGAAACTGATACAGGACTTTGTGATATGGTGCAACTCAAACTACCTGCGTCTCAATATCACCAAGACCAAGGAGCTGGTGGTGGACTTTAGGAGATCTAGGCCTCATATGGAGCCAGTGATCATTAATGAGAATGTGTGGAGCAGGTTAAGACCTACAAGTATCTGGGAGTACAGTTAGACGAGAAGCTAGACTGGACTGCCAACACAGATGCCTTGTGCAGGAAGGCACAGAGTCGACTGTACTTCCTTAGAAGGTTGGCGTCATTCAATGTCTGTAGTGAGATGCTGAAAATGTTCTATAGGTCAGTTGTGGAGAGCGTCCTCTTCTTTGTGGTGGCGTGTTGGGGAGGCAGCATTAAGAAGAGGGACACCTCACGTCTTAATAAGCTGGTAAGGAAGGCGGGCTCTGTCGTGGGCAAAGTACTGGAGAGTTTAACATCGGTAGCTGAGCGAAGGGCGCTGAGTAGGCTACGGTCAATTATGGAAAACCCTGAACATCCTCTACATAGCACCATCCAGAGACAGAGAAGCAGTTTCAGCGACAGGTTGCTATCGATGCAATGCTCCTCAGACAGGATGAAGAGGTCAATACTCCCCAATGCCATTAGGCTTTACAATTCAACCGCCAGGAGTAAGGTATGTTAAAGTGCCGGGTTTGATTGTATTTAATGTATTTAAGTAAACTACTTAAGAACTTTTTAAAAGCTATTATTAATGCTTTTTGAGAGAGTGATTTAGATGCATATCATATTTTTACTGAGTTAAGTATTGTATGTAATTAGTTTTGCTACAACAAGTGTATGGGACATTGGAAAAAAATGTTGAATTTCCCCATGGGGATGAATAAAGTATCTATCTATCTATCTATCCATCTATCTATCTATCTATCATTAAACTATACTCACCCTCCAGCTTAGACAGCTGAGTTTACAAGCTCTGGAGTCGGATTCGGGGTGGGTCCCGGTGAGGCTGACAGTAATAGGGTTCATTCATCACCACAAACAGACATTTTCTTGGGGACCCTCTCGGTAGTGGACTCCAGACACAAACTACATCAAGAGTTTATAATTGAAAGGACATTGGTAACAGTAGGTGATTCAATACAATTTCACAAGCTACAAAGACAAAATTTACTTCAATATTTCGCGACTTACAAAAGGCTCATTTGACGTAAATAGTTACAGTGGGATCACAAATAGTTGATACGACAGCTCCGACTGGTCAGACACCTATTTTGGGGCAACTAATTAACGCAAATGTTAAACAACTTCTGAGAAGAGAGAAACTCAATGCCCATGGTTACTGTTGTGAGGTCTGACACACGGACAGGCAGGGAATGTAGGGAGACCGATCATGTAGATGTAGTTAGTATCCTTTTAATATGGCGTCATGGTTGGCACGGACACTGTGGGCCAAAGGGTCGGTTCCTGTACTTTACCTTTCACTGTTCCATGCCGAAGTAACTCAAATAGAAGGCAACAGCGTTTGTTTTCTCTGTGCAAGTGTGTTTTTGACCCAGGACAAAGTTTGGTAAACCTCTGCTACGCTGGGGATGGTTAGGCATGAGGGATGAGGTTACATTCAAAGCAACACGTACAAAATACCGGAGGAACTCAGCAGACCAGGTAACTTCTAAGGAAGGGTATTGCCGACGTTTCGAGTCGAAATCTTTAATCAAGACTTGAGAAGAGAATTCAGAGCAAGAAGACGCGGGAGGGGTTGGGTGGGTGGAGAATGCAGAAGGCGTACAATGTGGTAGGAGAGAGGTGAAATCGGGAGTGGGGCGGCGGTTAAAAGCCGGGAAGTTAATTCGCAAAAGAGATAAATGGTTGGAGAAAGAATATTACTGATAGAAGAGAGAGTAAGATGATCATAGCAGAAAGGGAAGGTCGAGGAGAAGCAGAGGGAGTTGTTGGCAGGAAAGGAGACAAAGCGAGAGAGTGACACAGGGACGGGGGAAAGGTGAAGGGGCCGGGGGCGCATTAACGGAGGTTCGAGTAATCAATGTTCAGGCATCAGGTTGGTCCCGCCCAGTCGGAACATAAGGTGTTACCCCTCCAGCCTGAGTGGCTCAGCGGGGGCAGCAGAGGAGGCCGTGGACTGACGTGTCGGAAAAGGAATGGGAAGTAGAAATGAAATGAGTGTTTTGATTTAATTCCCAGCATCTGCAGATTTGTTGGTGATTAAGGTTGCATTCAGCTGAGGTGCGATCGGAACCGATGGAGCATCAAATTGGAGCGTTCGTTTTACTCTCAGTCGGTCTGCTTCACCAGTTCCTCAACGGCTGGTTGAAAGTCCACAGCGACACAAACGAGAGGTGATAATCTGGGGCCTGGTAGTATTTGAAACCGTCTGTACTTTACTGGATGAATGTAACTACCAATTTACAGCCCTTAGTACCATCGCATTATCCACTGTTTGCCGTTTCACAATCAATTCACTAAATTAATCACTATCTGTCACCGTGGGGATTGGCGCGTGTCTGACGTAATCGGTTTGGAAATAATTACAAAATCTTTATTTCTAAATCTGTTGAAGTCTGTCCCAGTGGAGTCGCTAAATGGTATTAAAACCCCTAGGCTTATGCAGCCTTAACATTTCATTCCGAGAGATCGGCTGTAGCACAGGAGGACAGATCACTGAGCAGAGAAAATGCCTGCAATGTTGGCTAGGTACGAGAGTGTGGAAAAAATATTGTACATGTTCATCGCCGTCATTGGAGTTCCTGGTGAGTTAGCAGAGTAATTCACATTTGGTATTTCTGTGTGTGTGTGTTAACCAGTTGACAGCTTGACAAGCTTCCAACTTGATAATCATGTGCAAACGTCCGTCAGAGATATCAATCCGTCAATTCGACATGCTGATGTTTCATATCAATGGCAATCGAAACCAAACGTCTGTCTCTCCTCTGCCACGGGGGATCGACCCGAGCCTGGTTCGTGCCTTTCATGACACCTTTTCCAGAGTCGTGTCAATTCATCTCTCCAGGAAGGTGTGACTGGGAGGGTTTACATTGTGAATTTCACTGTCTCTGAGGTATTCATCAGTCCTGTGTTTTCCGTCACCCTCTGGATTCTGTCACAGTCGGAGCCCAGTGCCTGTTGGTCAATAATTGGTTCTGATCACCCCGAACCGGTGTCCTCGGACATGTTGAAGTGCGTTACCGACTTGCCCTGTGCTGTAGAATTAATCCAGTAAAGGAGACATCCAGTTTTTGTTCAGTAAGTTGGCCGGGCTTTCCCTCTGAAACCCATGGGGAAATGGGACATCGCTTCATACAAAAGAAGGGTGTGATCCAGCAACTTTCAGAGTTTCTTCAATTCTGTAACTGCTCTCTGAGCTGATGAAGCTCTCCAGTGCTTTGTGTGCCTTGTTCCCTCAGCCCCACCAGATGCCGAGTTCCTCGTGGCCTGCTCAGTCACGGCTCAATCAGTCACGGCCCCTATCAGAGATGGAATCAGGATTAGCATCGATCGTTGTCGCTTCATGCAGCCCATTCAATGTACCGACGATTACCCATACATCACCTTATCCCTCATCCCCTCACTGAAGAGGGCAGGTCAGAGACAGTGTGACCCGTGTCTTATGTTAGATCAGTTGCCGTTCACAGATCTACCAATCATGATCTTTAGCCGAAACCCGATCCCGCGTAATTCCCGGAGAATATGTTAATATGTTCAGTAATTTCTCTCTCTCTGTCTCTCTCTCCCTCCAGTGAACCTCGTGGCGATTGTGATCCTGTCTCGGGAAAGTGCGGCCTCTCTACCTGCACCACTCGCTACCTGGTGGCCATGGCGGCGGCGGATCTACTGGCTATTGTCTTCGAGGTCATTCTGTATCGAATGAAAAAATATTACCCTCTGTCGAGTTTTATGAGCGTTACTCCGGTGTGCAGTGTTATTGAGGTACTGAGGTTCATCGTCACATACTGGTCTGTCTGGTTCACCGTCACTTTCACCTTTGACCGGTTTGTCGCCATTTGCTGCCAGAAACTGAAAACAAAATATTGCACCGGGAAAACTGCGGCTGTAGTTCTAACCACAACCGGCGTACTGTCCTGTCTGATAAACGTTCCCCGTTACTTCCTCTGGGAACCCAAAGTGATAATCGACGATGTACCGTGGTTCTGTAAGCTCATGGACAAAGTTACCACTGACCCCGGGTGGGTAGCCCGGGCTTGTCTGGATACTGTTTTAAATCCGTTCCTCGCATTCGCTGGGATCCTGCTTCTCAACGCTCTGACAGTCAGACACATTTTAGTGGCAGTCGGGTCCGTAAGGGGCTGAAGGGTCAGAGCAAGGGGGAGAACCGCAGTGACGCGGAGATGGAGAGCAGGAGGAGGTCTGTGGGTTTTACTCTTCACCCTCTCCGGCAACTTCATCCTCCTGTGGATAACAAACGCGGTAAATTTCATATATTTTCAGGTCTCAGGAAAGGGTTTCAATTTCAATGATTCTGAATGGATATTCCATCTCGTCGGGGTTTTACTGAAGAACTTCAGCTGCTTGCACGAACACGTTTATTTACGCGGTGACTCAGTCGAAATTCAGAGAGCAGGTGATCAGCGCGGTGAAATACCCGATCACCTTCGTGGCTCAATTCATTAAAAAAGACTGAGAGCGGAACCCAGATGTAGCTTCATTGTATCCGGTCCGGGCTCCAGATCTCCTTCACCCATCTAGTCTGCAATCTGTTATTCCCGAGAGGTTGCCCCATTGACCGAGACATCTGGAGCAACAGTGGTGTGGACCACGAAAGGATGGAAATGTTTGCGAGGGAGTGACGTGAGAGATTGGCTGAGTGAGGTGGGTGATTGGGAGCTGGGGAAGGGAAGATTGAGAACGAGAAAGATTGTTTGTGTGTGTGTGTGTGTGTGTGTGTGTGTGTGTGTGTGTGTGTGTGTGTGTGTGTATGTGTGTGTGTGTGCGTGCGTGTGTGTGTGTGTGTGTGCGCGCGCCTGTGTGTGTGTGTGTGTGTGTGTGTGTGTGTGTGTGTGTGTGTGTGTGTGTGTGTGTGTGTGTGTGTGTGTGTGTGAAGTCTCCAGCACACGGTGCCCTGTGTTATAGGGAGAGTTTGGCCAGACATCGAATTTAAGGGAATGAGAGGGAAACAAACCGAAACGATTAAACTTATCAGAGGGTCGGATAGGCGGCGTACAAAATGCTTGAGGAACTCAGCAGTTCAGTCTTCACCGATGGAAAATGGTAAAACGTCGCCAGTTCGCCAAGACATATTTTCAGTCCCCAGTCTCTAATCTGACATCCAACTCTCCACATCACTGTCCCGAAATCCCAATCTGAACTCCCACCCGGTATTTGTCATTATAAATCATAATCTGAACTTTAGGTCCCCAAACCCAATTCTTTCTTTCAACACCCCAACGGAGCGGTCCCGAAACCACATTCTGACTTCTTACTGCACACAACCCGATCCCATTACGCTAATCCGATCTCTAACTCACCCACATGAGTTCTAAACCCAAACTGATCTCTAATTCATCCACATGCCTGTCACTTAAACCAAACTGATCTCTAACTCACCCACCTGCTTACTTCTAAACCCAAATTGATGTCTAACTTACGCACCTGCTTGTCACTAATCTCCAGCGGATCTCTAATTTATCCACGTGCATGTCCCTAAACCCAAACAGATATCTAACACCCAGAGCCCTGTCCCAACCCTAACTCTGTCCTCTCACAACATTGCATCGCAGCCACTGAATCCGAATCTGCACCGTGTCTTCCCACTGTACCATCACTGTACCCACACCTAATCTGATCTCTAAGACCTCACATATCTGTCCCCAAACCCTAATGTAATCTGATGTCTCACACCCACATGTCTGTGGGGACGGGGAACCGCTATCCAGGAGAGCATTTACACGGAGATACGGTTCACGTAGAGTATCCAGGAAACGATGCCGGGCTTAGAGGTGACAGTCCTAAGGACTCAGTAAATGAGGTTCACTCACACCAGAGTCGACGAACGAACAGGCAAAGCATGTCTGTGACGCCCGAGTTTTATCCTGTGTTCTGTAATTAGTGGAACTGGGAGTAAATAGGTAATAGTAAGATTGAGAATTACCAGACGGGACAATGACAGTACCCCTCCCCCTCAACGGAAACCTCAGGGCAAGATCCTCCAGGCTTGTCCGGATGGTCCCGGTGGAAGTCTTGGATGAGGGAATGGTCCAGTATGAAGGAACTGGGAATCCAGGGAACTCTGGGTGGTATCCTGTCCAGTCAACCAGGTACTGGAGGCCCCTGCCCCGACGGCGCACATCTAGTAGCGGTCGGACGGTGTATGCCGGATGGTTGTCGATGATCCGGGCGGGTGGAGGGGTTTCGGTCGGAGGACAGAAGGGGCTGACGGAAAGTGGCTTTAACTGGGAAGCATGAAAAGTAGGGTGGATGTACATAGATCTTGGGATTTTAAGTCGGGCCGTTGTGGGATTGATGATACTTTCGAACACGAAAGGTCCCAGGAAGCGAGGGGTGAGTTTCCTAGACTCGTTTTTGAGAGGGATATCTTTGGATGAAAGCCACACCATCTGCTCAGGTCGATACTCAGGCGCAGGAGTCCGGTGTCGATTGGTAAACCTCCTCTTGCGATCGGCTGATCTGAGCAGGGTCATGCGTGTGTCCTCCCAAACCTTGCGGCACCGATCGATTTGGGCCTGAACAGACGGCACCGCGATCTCCTCTCCTTGCGCGGGGAACAGCGGGGGTTGATACCCAAGGGAGCACGCGAAGGGAGATCTTCCGAGGGCAGCACTAACCAGAGAGTTGTGGGCGTACTCAACCCACGCGAGGTGGTCCCTCCGGGTAGGCAGGATGTGGGTTGTTATACAACGTAGCCACGGCTCCAAGTCCAGGTTGACCCGTTGCGTTTGTCCGTTCCTCTGTGGGTGGAAGCGGGATGGCAGGCTGACCGAGGGACCTAAGGCTTGACTGAAGGCCTTCCGTACCTACGAGATAAATTGGGGACCTCGATTGGAGACAATGTCCGCGGCGATTCCGTGGAGGCGGAAGACGTGACTGACGAAAAGGTCTGTGGTTTCCAGCGCGGAAGGGAGTTTAGGGAGGGCTACAAAGTGCACACTCTTGGAGAACCGGTCTACCACGGTGGTGTTTCCGCGGGACGAGGGTTGACCTGTGACGAAATTTAGGGCGATGCGCGACCAAGGACGACCAGGGACAGGTAGGGGCCGAGCCAGCATGGATTTACCAAGGGCAAATCATGCTTGACTAATCTATTGGAGTTTTTCGAGGATGTAACCGGGAAGTTAGGCAAGGGAGATCGAGTGGATGTACTGTACCTCGATTTTCAGAAGACATTTGATAAGGTCCCACATAGGAAATTGGTGGGTAAAATCAGAGCTCATGGCATTGGGGGGAAGACATTGACGGATAGAAAACTGGTTGGCAGATAGAAAGCAAAGGGTTGCGGTGAATGGGTGTTTCTCGGAATGGCAGTGGTGACTAGTGGGGTGCCAGAGGGCTCGGTATTGGGACCACAGCTGTTTACGATTTACGTCAACGATTTAGATGAAGGCATTGACAATAACACCAGCAAGGTTGCTGATGATACTAAGCTGGGTTGCAGTGTGACATGTGATGAGGATGTTAAGAGAATTCAGGGTGACTTGGATAGGCTGGGTGAGTGGGCAGATACTTGGCAGATGACGTTTAATGTGAATAAGTGTGAGGTTATCAACTTTGGGACTAAGAACAGGAAGGCAGATTATTATCTGAACGGTGTACAGTTAGGTAAGGGAGAAATACAAAGAGATCTAGGAGTCCTTGTTCATCAGTCACTGAAGGTGAATGAGCAAGTGCAGCAGGCAGTGAAGAAGTCTAATGGAATGTTGGCCTTTATTACAAAGGCAATTGAGTACAAGAGCAAGGAAATCCATTTGCATTTGTACAGGGCCCTGGTGAGACCACACCTGGGGTATTGTGTACAGTTTTGGTCTCCAGGGTTAAGGAAGGACATCCTGGCTGTAGAGGAAGTGCAGCGTAGATTCAGAAGGTTAATTCCTGGGATGTCAGGACTGTCTTACGCAGAGAGGTTAGAGAGACTGGGCTTGTACACGCTGGAATTAAGGAGATTGAGAGGGGATCTGATTGCAACATATAAGATTATTAAGGGATTGGACAAGATAGAGTCAGGAAATATGTTCCAGATGCTGGGAGAGTCCAGTACCAGAGGGCATGGTTTGAGAATAAGAGGTAGGTCATTTAGGAAAGAGTTAAGGAAAAACTTATTCTCCCAGAGAGTTGTGGGGGTCTGGAATGCACTGCCTCAGAAGGTAGTGGAGGCCAATTCTCTGGATGCTTTCAAGAAGGAGCTAGATAGGTATCTTATGGATAGGGAAATCAAGGCATATGGGGATAAGGCAGGAACCGGGTATTGATAGTAGATGATCAGCCATGATCTCAGAATGGCGGTGCAGGCTCGAAGGGCTGAATGGTCTACTTCTGAACCTATTGTCTATTATCTGTTGTCTATTGAAGTAATCCCGCAAATGGCCGATGGGAGGCTTTTCCACGGGCACAAACGGAACATGCAGAGACATGGGAACGGGTAACATTCCTGTGCAATTCCTAATTCGACGACACAGCCAGATATGTGCGCAACCCAAATCCATGTGCACCGGCCATATTCGACAACAGGGCAGTAAATCTGTGCACATTGCACATTCAGCAACATACCCCTCAATCTGCGCGCATCCCCAAAGCCGTCAGCGCTCAAATCCCGCTGCCATCCCCATATGTACATTTGATGTTCCCAAAGGAAGAATCATTTCAAAGTTCAGAAAATGACTGCTTCGTCATTAAAAATCCGCACGCAGCCCAAGTCTTGCCCGTGTGCAAATCTTGTCACGCCGAGACACACAAATCTGAGTTTGAACCCACATCCGTGTGCACCCCAAGTTCAACACCACCCCTCAATCTGCGCACATCACCAAATCCGTGTGTACCCCATGTTCAACAACACCCTTCAATCTGTGCATATCACCAAATCCGTGTGTACCCCATGTTCAACAACACCCTTCAATCTGTGCATATCACCAAATCCGTGTGTACCCCATGTTCAACAACATCCCTCAATCTGCGCACATCACCAAATCCGTGTGCACCCCATGTTCAACAACACCCTTCAATCTGTGCATATCACCAAATCCGTGTGTACCCCATGTTCAACAACATCCCTCAATCTGCGCACATCACCAAATCCGTGTGCACCCCATGTTCAACAACACCCTTCAATCTGTGCATATCACCAAATCCGTGTGTACCCCATGTTCAACAACATCCCTCAATCTGCGCACATCACCAAATCCGTGTGCACCCCATGTTCAACAACACCCCTCAATCTGCGCACATCACCAAATCCGTGTGCACCCCATGTTCAACAAGACCCCTCAATCTGCGCACATCACCAAATCAGTGTCGACCCCCATACTCGACAACCCACCCCTAAATTCTGCCCAACCTCAAATGAGTCTGGCATTGCTAGTGACTGTGTGTGTGTGTGTGTGTGTGTGTGTGTGTGTGTGTGTGTGTGTGTGTGTGTGTGTGTGTGTGTGTGTGTGTGTGGAAATAAAAACCAGGCTTTTTCAAACCTACGGTTAAGTCTTACGATGTTTATTTCTTCATGTGAGCTGATGCCGTCGATCTTCCCGTTGTCCTCCGAAATCCTTTAAAAGTCACCGAATGTGACCAGAACAAAGGTTACTGTTCTTCTGTGGTGGAATTATCAACCCAGGCGAGGGTTAGACGCACGAATAACTCCCCACCGGTCACACCTTTTCCACACTGAGAGAGCCACTGATGGATTCTCCTGATATACCCTCCAAAACCCACCTTTCTGTAGGTACAACAAACCTCATCCAGTGTCCAGAACCGTGTGTCAGTGAGTCTATCATCTGACCTTCTATTTATCTCACCATGCTGAACACCAGATGTCCATCAAATAACGCCGCCCTCAGTCATCACGGGCTGGTCATTGCTCTCTCTCTCTCTCTCTCTCTCTCTCTCTCTCTCTCTCTCTCTCTCTCTCTCTCTCTCTCTCTCCTCTCTCTCTCTCTCTCTCTCTCTCTCTCTCTCTCTCTCTCTCTCTCTGTAAGAATTCAATCATTTCCAACTTAACATCTGGATAAACAATCAGCTGTAATGTTGTCAGTACCTTTCACTTGTTTTATTTTGAGGAAAATTTCTTACAATATCAGACTCCAGTTTAATAACCATCTATTCTTATCCTTCATATTAGTCAGAAACACGAACGGATCATGATCTGTGTAAACCACAAGTGGTTTCTGGGCAAGATAAAACATAGACATCAAAACGTTGTAAAGCCAGAATAAGTGATAGCAACTCCTTTTTAACAGTGGAATTTTTTTTTCTGATGCACATTAAATTTATTTGAGAAATAAGCCACTGGGTGTTCAATGTCATCCACACCTTTCTGTAACAATACTGCCCCAGCAGCTTCGTCACTAGCTTCTGTTGTTAAAGAGAATATTTTCGGAAATTCGGGTGCTTTAAGCACAGGATGATTATACAGAATAGTTTTCAGATGTTCAAATGCCTCCTGGAAAAGGTAATTGCAGACAAATCGTTTACTCTTCCCTAGGAGTTTTGTGAGGGGGGAGAGATACCTGTAAGTTCTTACAATACCTTCGGTAATACCCTACCATCCCTTAAAATCTTCTTAAAGCTTTCTTGCTGGTCGGAAGGGGAACCTCAACAATAGCTTGGACCTTGGCTTGTACAGGAGCCAGTTGGCCCTGGCCTACCACATAGCCAAGATACGTGACAGTGGCGTGGCCAAATTCACTGTTAGCGAGGTTCACAGTAAGACTGGCCTTGGACAGCCTTTCAAGCAGTCTTTCTACAGCCACAATATGCTCTTCCCACGTGTCATTCCAGACAACTAAATCATCGATATAAGCCCCCATGTTTTCTAGACCTCTAATCACAGAATCAATCATCCTTTGAAATGTCCCTGGAGCATTTTTCACCCCGAAGGATAAAACATTATATTCATCCAGCCCAGAAGGTGTGACAAACGCTGAGATTTCTCTGGCCCTGTCGGTCAAAGGAACACACGAATATCCTTTCAGCAAGTCAATGTTTGTGAGGTTCTTAGCCTTTCCCACTTTATCAATACAGTCATCCACTCTCGGGATAGGATAAGCATCTGTCTTGGTTATTGCATTGATTTTCCTGTAGTCAGTACGGAATCTCATGTACCGTCCGGTTTAGGCACAAGAACGCAGGGCGCCGCCCAGTCTGAGGTAGATTGCCTCATGATACCGGTTGCCAGCAGGTAGCCAATTTCCTTTTCAACCAACTTGCTTTTCTCCAAGTTCATTCTGTAAGGATGCTGTTTAATGGGCTGGGCTGGATTTACAATGACGTCATGCACTGCAAGTGTACACCGACTCGGAACGTCTGGAAATAAATTTTTATGCCTGCTAATTAATTCTTTCAATTGTTTTCTCTGTGCAGGCTTCAAGTGACAGACTTTAACAGTAAGGTCTGTCCAAATAATGGAATTCTTAAGTCTTGTTGATACGATATTCAACTTGTTAAAATGATCTTGTCCCTCATTATCAGATTCCACAACCTCATTTGTTTTCATAACAGTGCTCACTGATACCATCTCAGAGTCATAATAAGGCTTCATCATATTTAAATGCATTAATAGAGCAGTCTTCCTCCTATCAGGAGTTTTGATAACATAGTTCAAAGAATCAGTTTTCTTAATTATTTCGTATGGTCCATGAAGTTGTGCTTGGAGGGGGTTGGTCACCAGTGGGAACAGAACCAGAACTTTATCTCCAACTTCAGACACCTTTTTCGCTCTTCTATCATAACAACGTTTCATTTTAATTTGGGAGTTTTCCTAATTCTGTTTTGCAAGGTCACACGCCCTATTAATCTCTCCCGGAATTTCAAAACATAACCTATTACACTGACACACACTGTCGGGTTAGTCCACTGCTCTCTGAGCAAAGTCAAAAGCCCCTTCGGCCTGTGGCCGAAAACGAGCTCAAATGGACTAAACCCCAGTGATTCCTGAATAGTGTCCCTCACGGCAAAAAGTAATAAATGTTTTCCTTCCTCACAGTCTCTGTCATTCTCCTGACAGTAGGTTTTAATCATAGTCTTTAAAGTGGAATGAACCCTCTCCAAAGCCCCTTGAGACTCCGGGTGATAGGCAGATGACACAATTTGTTTAGCCCCCCAGCTCAGAAACTATTTGCTGGAATGTTCCTGAAGTGAAGTTACACCCCTGATCTGATTGAATTTCTTTAGGCAGACCTACCAGTGTGAAAAACTTGCTGAGTGCCATTACCACAGTCTTGGCCTGGATGTTTCTGAGAGGCACGGCTTCAGGGAACATAGATTCAGCACACATAACAGTTAGCACATACTGATAACCAGCTGCAGTCTTTGGCAACGGGGCTGCACAATCCACTATGACCCTGGAAAATGGTTCACCAAACGCAGGTATCGGCCGAAGCTGCGCTTTTGGGATGGCCTGAATAGGTTTTCCCACCACCTGGCACGTATGACACCCTCTGCAGAAATTGACAATATCTTTCCTCACGTTTGGCCAATAAAACTCCCTCAGAATCCCGTGAACTGTCCTCTTTACTCCGAAATGTCCACCGAAAGGCATCTTGTGGGCCAGGTTTAAAACTTCAGCCCTGTAAACCTTTGGTACCAGGTGCACAATAGCCCAATCCTCATTTGCAGGCACCGCAATTCCTTATCAACAGCCCATCTTTAAGGTAAAATCCCATTGACTCATTCTGAATTTCATCCTCAGAGAGAGCTCTCTCTTTTAAAGCCACGATTTCAGGATCTTTATTCTGTTCCTCTATAAATTCCTTTCTCGAAAAGGACAAATCTTTTTAATTCATCTTATTCTCCTCAGCCCTACTACCCTCTGAGTCCTGTTGATATAGGGACGGTAGGAAAGCCTCGGACAAATCATCATGAGCTTCTGCAGACTTCTTCGACATCGCATGCGCATCTATGGGCGGGTCCTCAGCAAAAGCAGGCTTATTCGTTTGCTGAACTGCTGGATAAACATCCCTACGTGCAACGTCATTACCGAGCAAGACATCAACATTGTCTGTCGGTTGTTCAGATCGTACCCCTATTGTGACTGGTCTGGATATCAAGTCGCATTTCAAAACTATCTTATGAAAAGGTACGGCCTCAGTCCCCTTTCCATTACCTTTGATAATATTCACCTCACCGGTCTCCATCTCGGCACTGAACTCCAAAACACACTTTAATATAAATGACTGAGAAGCTCCAGTATCCCTCCAGATTCTCACTGGAACCGGGGTTGGCCCCTCCTTCACAGACACAAACCCATTTGAAATAAATCTCACGAGTCCTTCTTGAACTTGGTCAGACCCCTCCTTCCTCAGCGATGTTTTAACCGGCTGGACACAAGCATTTGGGGTTGTCGCCGGTTCTTTTCCCTTATCCCTTTTTTAAGCGAAACAATTAGATCCCACGTGACTGGGTTTCCTACAATAGAAACAAGTTAAACTGGGAAAATTTCCCCCGACTGGTTTCCTTCCTCCTTACTTTTGTTATTAGTCCCCGGCTTACTTTCTGGTTTAGCCGGTGGGCTATCTCTATTACCCTTTGGGTAACTCCTGTTCGGAAAAAACCTAACCTTATGTGTTAAGGCATACTCGTCTGCTAACCTAGCAGACTCTGCCATGGTCACTGCCTCTCTTTCGTTCAAATACGTCTTGATGTTGTCAGGGACACAGTTTTTAAATTCTTCAATCAGCATCAACTCCCTCAAATTGCTCATGTCTTCATTCGCCCCTTTTGAGGTACACCAACGATCAAAGTGCACCCATTTTTCATGGGTAAACTTCAGATACGTTTGGCTCCCGGACTTCCTCAAGTCCCTGAACTTTTGTCTATACGCTTCCGGGACCAACTCATGGACATTAAGCAATGGATCCTTCACTGTATCATAATTCCTTGACTGTTCCAGGGTCAGGGCAGACGCCTGCTGAGCCTTCCCCTTCAACACACTTTGTACCATGACAGCCCACTCATCCCTCGGCCACTTCCGAGTCTGGGCCACCTTTCAAAGTGTAGGAAATACCGGTTAATCAGCTTCATCAAATGGTGGTACTAACTTACTTTCTTGGCTGACATTAAACGGTACCATCAGCTCCTCATCACTGCCTGGCACTGGACCACCTTATTGTATCTTCTCTATGCTAGTCAGCTCGTACTGCCACCGCTTGTCTGCCACTCTAGCCTCGTGTAACGTCTGCTTTTCTGCTACGACAGCCTCGAGCTGTTTTACTCATAACTCAGACTCATACTTCATTTTTGTTGCCTCAAGCTGAACCTCAGCCTGAGTAAGTACTTTACCTTCAAACAACATCTCCAACACCTCCTCTTCGAATTTCCCCTCGGATACATAATGCTGTGCTAGTAACAGCTATATCTGAGGCTTCTTCATGTGAGTAGTCACTTTAATCTTTAATTTACGAGCAATTTCCAACAGTACATCCCTCTTAGCATCATCCAACGCCTCCAGGGTTGGTTCTGCTACAAACGTATTAATCTCAACATGCATTTATGATGTTTTTACACACAACCAAATCAAATGGGATTTTCCCCCAAGCAATTGAAACAAGCCCCAAAAATATTTGCAAATCCAGGATGAGCCCCCAATTTATGTACCCCGTGACGAATTAAACAACCAGCAGAAAAGGAAAGCACCTTGGAGTCTGTTATTGTTATTAACTAATGGTATTTATTACTAACTACGTAATACAGTAATGCAAATGCTGAGATATCGAACAGGTTAGCAATGTTTATGTGTGTGTGTGTGTGTGTGTGTGTGTGTGTGTGTAATTAGAAAAACCAGGCTTTTACAAACCTAGGGGTAAGTGGATACAGTCTCACGATGATGAGTAAAGTTCAGTTCAGTTTGTGGTATCGAGTTGAGTACAGATGGAGAGAGAGATGTGTAGTTCTGCATGTGGGCTGATGCCGTCGATCCTGATGGATCCTCCCAAACCCACCTTTCTGTGCGCAGAACAAAGCTCATCCAGTGTCCAAAACCGTGTGTCTGTGAGTCTATCATATGACCTTCTATTTATCTCGCCATGTTGAACACCAACTGTACATCAAATAACACCGCCCTCAGTCACCTTGGCGACCCACGGGCTGCTCATTGCTCTCTCTCTCTCTCTCTCTCTCTGTATGAACTCACAAGCAGGCGGTGTCCTTGTAGAAATGTAAACACGCTGCAGAGAAACCATAACATCATCTTCCAAGCATTGTTCACCTCTCTCTCTCTTAATAACAAGGTCTCTGTGTTGGACACCTCCCTCTCTCTCTTTCATTTTAAAAGCACAATTCATAGGGACAATTCAGGACCCCGTTACAGTACCTATAAAATAACCAAATTTGAGATTCGCCATATCTCCAGATCTGCAGACGTCCCGCATCAATGAGGACCTCAAAAACAGTGCGCACTTCGAAATCCGTATGCAATGGCACATCTATGCACGTCCCGAATCCCGCTCATACACCGACGTGGAAATTAGATTATCCCAAAACAAAATGATTGCTCCAACCTTAAAAAAATAGTAACAACAAAGTTCAAAGTGCATCTATTTTTAAAGTATCTCTAAATGAAACAACTTCGAGATTCGTCTCAACTTGAAAATCGCAGTCTCCACAAATCTGTCAGAGCTCCGAAATTCGTCTGCAACCCCATATTGTCTGACCCACCGCAAAATCTATTTGCATCCCCAAATCCGTGTGCATATTATTAAAATCTCACTGATTTTATAGCATTTCTCCGGTCCACTGGAATGTCAGTAAGGACATGATTCTCGTATAAGGTGAAATGTACGTAGTTCAATAATACAGTTAATTTCATATTTGAACTGAAACACAAACACACACGGACAAGGGCACAGACATGCACAGAAAGACATAGTATCTCGCACACAACATAAACACAGTCTCTGCCACAGGCAGGCACAGAGAGAGATACGCACACAGGCCCACCCACACATATACGAACACTGATCTAACTGGATCCACACACACAAACAGACACACGCATACGAACGTGTGCACACACAACAGAATGTGGAATCAGACTGTGTCAACACACACAGACAGGGTCAGACACGCAACGAAACAGATACAAATAAACACAATCACACACAGAGAGGCAGACCAGGACACAGACAATTATAGAGGAGCGCAAACACGGACTCTCACTTTAGGCAGTTCTGGGTAGGTCTGTAGTCTAGTGCAGTTTTTTTTCAGTGTTGTTTTCATGTAGTTCAGTGTAGTTTTTGTACTGTTTCTTGTTGCACAATGATCCTGAAAAACGTTGTCTCATTTTTACTGTGTACTGTTCCAGCAGTTGTGGTCGAAATTATAATAAAAAGTGACTTGACTAGACGACTTAAACACAGACAAACACACATGCACGGAGACGCTGACAAAAACACACAACTGCACAGAGGCATACAGAGAGCCGTGCAGTGAAACACGCACATACATAGGTAGCAGATACAAACACACACACACACACACACACACACACACACACACACACACACACACACACACACACACACACACACACACACACACACACACACACGCACAGAGAATCAGGTTGGAACACACATTCACACCCACACGCGACAGACGCAGAGGCACGCTTACAGACACACAAGCACGCGACATCGCAGATACACACACACACACACACAAGTGGGCGTGCACGAACACACACACACACACACACACACACACACACACACACACACACACACACGTGACGTCACACATACAGATATACTGTCAAAGGGATAAACAGCCACGGATGGACACACATCGACAACTAAATTTTCTTCTCCCCCTCTTTAGCTCTCTGCCGTGTTCTTTGGCAGCTGAGAGGGGTTACATATTCACCCCCCAGCTTAGACTGCTGAGGTTGCAACCCATGGAGTGAGGTTAGGATTGGGTCCTGGTGAAGTTGATGGATAGTGTTTATTCATCACCACATACAGACACTTTCCTAGAGACCTTCTAGGTAGAGACCCCCAGACACATAATGTATCATGGGTTTATATTTTGGAGGAGAATTGCAACAGTAGCTAATTCAATACAATTTCACAAGCTACAATGACATAATTTACTTCAATATTTTGTTTCTGACAAACGGTTCCTTTAAAGTACATATTTACGATGTAATCACAACTTTTTTGGGACAAACAAATTAACGCAAATGATGAAATATTCTGAGAAGAGAGAACACAAATGTCCGGTTACTGTTGTGAGGGCTGATGCACCGACAGGTGGGAATGTAGGGAGACGGGTGATCTGTAGTAGTTAGGATGTGGTGTCATGGTTGGCTCAAACACTCTGGGCCGAAAGCTCTCTTCCTGTGCTTTACCTTTCCCCGTTTTAGGTATAAGACAAATAGAAGGCAGCAACGTTTATTGTCACAGAGCAAACATTATGGTGATGAATATAGTCATATTTTAAACCCAGGGTAATGTTTTTATACCTCAGGTATCCTGAGGAAGGTTAGTGGTAATCAGGAAAGAGGGAGGAGGTTGCATTCAAAGCAATCGCACAAAATGCAGGAGGAACTCAGCAGGCCGGGCAGCATCTATGGGAAAGAGCAAGCAGACGACGCTTCGGTCAGAAATCCTTCATCAGGACTGAAGAGAAGAGAATTCACATCAAGACGGTGGCGGGAAGGAAGGAAAACGTACAAGGTGGTAAGCGATAGTTGAGTGTGGGAGTGGTGAGGTACAGAGCTGGAAAGTTAATTAGAGAAGGAAATAGTTGTTTGGAGAAGGAGAAGTCCGATAAGAGAGAGTAGAAGACCATGGAAGAAAGGCAAGGAAACCTGAGGGAGTTGATCGGCAGGTGAGGAGATAAGGTGAGAGATGGACTCGGGAATAGGTAATAGTGAAGGGGGGAGGAATTACTGGAAGTTCGAGTGATCAATATTCATGGCATCAGATTGGAGCCCACCCAGACGGAATATAAGGTGTTTCTCCTCCAACCGGAGTGTGTCCTCATCGCGGCAGTAGAGCAGGCCAAGGACTGACGTGTCGGAAGGTGAAAGAAAAGTAGAATTGAAATGTGAGTGTTCATTTGATTTCCAGCATCTGCAGATTTTCTCCTGTTTGAGGTCGCATTCAGATGAGGTGCGATCACAACTGGCGAAGCATCAGAGTGAGAGGTAGTTTTCCTCCAGAGGATCTTCTATACGAATTCCTCCACCGATGGACGGAAGCCGCACCGACACAAACAAGAGATGTTTTGAAACTATGTTTCCTTTGCTGGATGAACGCCACTTCCAATCTGCAGCCCTTAGTAACATCACATTATCCATTGTTTACCGTTTCACAATTATTTCACTGAATTTATCACCATTGGTCACAATGGGAATTGCACACGTCTGACGTAATCCGTTTGGAAATAATTTAAAAATCTTAATTTCTAAATCTGTTGAAGTCTGTCCCTGTGGCGTCGCTAAATGGTAATAAAACCCTCGGCTAATGCTGCCTTAACATTTCATTCCGAGAAATCGCCGGAGGACGAATCACTGGGCAAAGAGAATGGCTTCAATGTGGGACAGTTACAGGAGTGCAGAGAAAATATTGTACGTGTTCATTGCCGTCATTGGAGTTCCTGGTGAGTGTGCACACATCATGTTTGGTATTTCTGTGTATTAACCTGTTTCCGATCAGTTTACCAGCTTCCAACTTGATGACTATTGCACATATATCCGTCAGAAATATCAATCCTGTCACTTCGACATCTGAGTTTTCATATTTAATGACCAATGACACGAAACTTTTGTCTCTCCTCCGCCACAATCGATCGACTCGGATGTTTTCCGTGTCTGTAATAACACCTTTTCCAGAATAGTCCCAGCGCAGCTCTCTGACTGGAAAGGTTTTAATGGGAATCCGTCCAGATTTATACCTCTGCAGGAGAAAGGCACTTTCCTCCGAAGATGGGAATGCGAAGGTTTTACATTGTGAAGTTGACTGTCTTTGAGATATTGATCAGACTGAACACCTGGTCCTGTGTTTTATGTCTCCCTGCTGAGTCTGTCATAGTCGGATCCCACTGTCTGCTGGTCAATAATTGGGTCTTATCACCTGAATCAGTGTCCTCGGACATACTGAAGTGTGTTATGGAATTGCTCTGCGTTGTAGAATCAATCCATTAACGGAGCCGCTCAGCTTCTGTTTACTAAGTTGACCCGGCATTCCCTCTGAGTCCCGTCGTAAATTGGGGCATCGTTTCTTCCTAAAGAAGGGCCCGACACGGTCGGTGTTTGTTCAATTCCATAAAAGCTCTCGAGCTGCCGTGACCATCCAGTGCTTTGTGTGCGTTGCCCCCTCCTCAGCCCCACCAGATGCCGAGTTCCTCGTGGCCTGCTCAGTCACGGCTCAATCAGAGAAACCGGCCCCCATCAGCAATGGAATCAGGATTAGCATCGATCGCTGTCGTTCATGCAGCTGCTTTTTCGCACCGAACATCAGTCACACATCGTCTCATTTGCACAGAGAATAAAAGAGTACAGAGATAGTGTGAGGCGTGTCAGATGTTAGATAATCAGCTGTTTACTCATTCTCACACATTATTTAGCCGAAACCCGGTATTTGTGTTCAGTAGTTCCCAGTGCCTGTTCTCTTCTTCTCTTTTCCCGTCTCTCTCTCTCTGTCACTCTCTCTCTCTCTGTGCAGTGAATTTAGTGGCGATTGTGATCCTGTCGCGGGGAAACTGCGGCCTCTCTACCTGCACCACTCGCTACCTGGTGGCCATGGCAGCGGCTGATCTACTGACTATTGTCATCGAGATCATTCTGTTTCGAATGAAAAATTATTAATTTATGTCCAGTTTTCTGAGCATCACCCCTGTGTGCAGGGTTATCGCAGTACTGAGGTTCGCAGCCACAGACTGTTCTGTCTGGTTCACCGTCACTTTCACCTTTGACCGGTTTGTCGCCATTTGCTGCCAGAAGCTGAAAACAAAATATTGCACCGGGAAAAGTGCGGTTGTAGTTCTAACAGCAACCGGTGTACTGTCCTGTCTGAGAAACATTCCCCGATACTTCATCTGGGAACCCAAATTGGTCATAGATAATGTACCGTGGTTCTGTGAACTTAAGGGCCATATTATCACTTATCCCGCCTGGGTAGGACAGGCTTGGCTGGAGACTGTTTTAACTCCGTTGATCCCTTTTGTTGCGATACTGCTGCTCAACGCTCTGACAGTCAGACACATTTTAGTGGCCAGTCGGGTCCGTAAGGGGCTGAAGGGTCAGAGCAAGGGGGAGAACCGCAGTGACCCGGAGATGGAGAGCAGGAGGAGGTCTGTGATTTTACTCTTCACCCTCTCCAGCAACTTCATCCTCTGGTGGATGACACTGGTTATAAGTTTCATATATTATCAGGTGAAAGCAATCGGTTTCAATTTCAATGATTCCGAATGGATATTTCATGAGGTCGGCGTTTTGATGAGGAATTTCAGCTTATGTACGAACACATTTATTTACGCGGTTACTCAGTCGAAATTCAGGGAGCAGGTGATCAGCACGGTGAAATACCCGATCACCTCGGTGGTTCAATTCATTAATAAAGTCGCGCCCTGAACGAAACCCAGATGCTGCTTCAATGTATCCAGTCCGGGCTCCAGATCTTCACATCCACCGTCTAGTCTCCAAGCTGTTATTCCCGGGGTCGTCCTGTTGAAAGGGGCATTGGAAGCAGCAGTGCTGTGGACCGCGAGAAAATGGTGGGAGATTGGAACGTGCTTGCAAGGGAGAGACGTCTGGGATTGGCTGAGTGGAGTGCTTGCGTGGGGGCTAGGTAAAGAGAGACTGGGAGATCGTGAAGTGTGTGTGTGTGTGTGTGTGTGTGTGTGTGTGTGTGTGTGTGTGTGTGTGTGTGTGTGTGTGTGTGTGTGTGTGTGTGTGTGTGTGTGTGTGTGTGTGTGTGTGTGTGTGTGTGTGTGTGCGCGCGCACTTGCGACAGAGTGTAGAAAATGTTTACGAAGTTTTTACCAGTAAAAGGTGACCTGTGTTACAGAGAGAGGCTGGTCATGCATCAAATTTAGAAGAATTTGGAACCATACGGAAAGGGTTAAGATTACAAGTGCTCAGATAGGCAACGCACAAAATTCTCGAGGAACTGAGCAGGTCAGGCATCATCCATTGAGAACTCTAAGTCGTCGACCTTTCGGGCCAAGAGATATCATCAGTCCCCTTACTCTAATCTTGCATTCTAACTCAACACCCGCCCCCCTTTATTACACAAAGACATCACTGTCCTTCGTTCCTAATCTAACCTCTAACACACAGCATCCCGAGATAAATCATCATCTGTATTCTAACTTCCTATATCTGACGTCTAATGCTTCATGTGACGTCTATCTACCCCAACATAGCTGTCCCTAAACCACATTATGACCTCTCACTGCATATATATTCCTGTCCCTAAACCCATCGTGATATCTAAGTCGCCCATATGCTTATTACTAAATCCAATTTGATCTTTAACTCCTTCAGAAATCTGCCTCTATACCTAAACTGACTTCTAAATCCCCAAATCCCTGTCACCAAAACTAAATCTGTCCTTTCGCAATATTCCAACCCAATCCCCGATCCTAATCTGCACTGTAACCTCCTACATCCCCGTCCCTTACCCTAATATGAAAATTAACTTCCAAACATCCAATTCCTTAAATCATAAATTGAGCTCTAAATCCCTAACCTTTAATCTTATCTCTAACAAACTCCGGCACCCCTCATCTCACTACGTAATCTCGAATCTAATCTGATCTCCAGCACCACTCTTCCCTCTCCGTAAAACCGAACGAGGCATCTAGACCACGATAGCCATGTCCACAAACGCCAATCTGACCTCTACCTCCCCACATCCCTAACCTTAAATATAATATGACCTCCAACCCAAACACATCCCGATCCCTAAACGCTAATCAGACCTGAAACATTCCACATGTTTGTGCAATAACCATAGTCTGAAATCTAAATCCGCATATTCCTGTCCGTTAAGTCTCCTTAAAAGACTTCGATAGTTTAGAGAAATGGGTAAAGAGGTGGCAAATGAAATACTATGTTGGAATGTGTATGGTCATGCACTATGGTTGCAGAAATAAGCAGGCAGACTATTATTTAGATGGGAATAGAATTCAAAATGCAGAGATGCAAAGGGATTTAAGAGTCCTTGTGTAGGAAACCCTAAAGGTTAACCTCCAGTTGAGTCGTTGGTGAAGAAGGCAAATTAATGCTGGCGTACATTTCTAGAGGTATAGAAACATAGAAAACACACAGCACAATACAGGCCCATCGAACTACCTAGGCTTTACCCACAGCCTTCGATTTTTCTCAGCCCCTTGTAGACATCCAGGAGTCGCTTAAAAAAAACTCTGTCTCCCCACATCCGCCTCCACCACCGTCGCCGGCAGCCCATTCCACACCTTCATCTCTCTTTGCGTGAAGAAACTTACCCCTGACATCTCCTCTGTACCTACTTCCAAGCACCTGAAAACTATGCCCTCTCCTGCTAGCCATTTCAGCTATGATAAAACCCTCTGACTATCCACAGGATCAATGCCTCTCATCATTTAGTACACCTCTATCAAGTCGCCTCTCATCTTCCGTCCCTCCAGGGAGAAAAGGCCGAGTTCACTCAACCTGTTTTCATAAGCCATGATCCCCAATCCAGGCAACATCCTTGTAAATCTTCTGTGCACCATTTCTGTGGTTTCCAAGTCCTTCTTGTAGTGAGGCGACCAGAACTGAGCACAATAGTCTAAGTGGGGTCTAACCAGGGTCCTATATAGCTACAACATTACCTCTCGGCTCTTAAACTCAATCCCACGATTGATAAAGACCAATGTTCCGCTCGCCTTATTAACCACAGAGTCAAACTGCGTAGCATCTTTGAGTGTCTTATGGACTCGGACCCCAAGATTCCTCTGATCCGCCATACAGCCAAGTGTCTTACCATGAAAACTATATGCTACCATCATATTTGTCCTGCCTAAATGAACCACCTCACAGTTGTCTGTGTTGAACTCCATCTGTCAATTGTCAGCTCAGTTTTTTATCCTATCGATGTCCCGTTGTAAACTCTGACAGCCCTCCACACTGTTCACAACACACCCGACATTTCTGTCAGCAGCAAATTTACTAAATCATCCCTCCACATCCTCATCCAGGTCATTTATAAAAATCACAAAGAGTAGGGGTCCCAAACGGATCCCTGAGGCACACCACTGGTCCCCATGCAGGATATAGACCACCTACAACCACTCTTTGCCTTCTGTGGGCAAGCCAGTTCAGGATCCACAAAGTAATGTTCCCTTGGATCCCATGCCTCCTTACTTTCTCAATAAGCCTTGCATGGGGTACCAGATCAAATGCCTTGCTGAAATCCATATACACGACATCTGTGGCTCTACCTTCATCAATGTGCTTAGCCACATCCTCAAAAAATTCAATCAGGCTCGTAAGGCACGACCTGCGTTTGACAAAGCCATGCAGACGATTCCGAATCATATTATGCCACTCCAAATGTTCATAAATCATGCATTTCAGGATATTCTCCATCAACTTACCAACCACTGAGGCAAGACTCACTGGTCTATAATTTCCTGGGCTATCCGTACTCCCTTTCTTGAGGAAGGGAACAACATCCGCAAACCTCCAATCCTCCGGAACCTCTCTCGTCCTCATTGATGATACAAAGCTCATTGGCAGTGGCTCAGCCATCTCCCCCCCTCGCTTCCCACGTTAACCTGGGGCACGTCCCGTCCTGTCCCGGTAACCTATCCAACATGACGCTTTCCAAAAGCTGCAGCACATCCCCTTTCTTAATATCTGCATTCTCAAGCTTGTCAGTCCACTGCAAGTCACCCCACCTTTTCCATTGCGTATACTGAAGTAAAGTATTCATTAAATACCTCCGCTATTTCCTCCGGTTCCATACACACTTTTGCATTTTCACACATGATTGGTCCTATTCTCTCACGTGTTACCCTGTTGCTCTTCACATCCTTGTAGAATGCCTTGAGGTTTTCCATAATCCTGTCCGCTAAGGTCTTCTCATGGCCCCTCCTGGCTCTCCTAATTTCATTCTTAAACTCCTTCCTGCTAGCCTTATAATCTTCTAGATTCATATTATTACCTAGTTTTTGAATCTTTCGTTAACTCTTCACTTCTTCTTGACGGGATTTACAACAGCTTTTGTGCACCACGGTTTCAGTACCCTACCATCCTTTCCCTGTCTGATTGGAACGTATCTACGCAGAACACCACCAAATATCCACTGAAAATTTGCCACATTACTTCTGTAGGTTTCCCTGAGAATATGTGTTTCCAATTTATGCTTCCAAGCTCCTGCCTGATAGCCTCATAGTTCCAATTAAACGTTTCTCTACCTTGTGTGTTCCGATCTCTCTCCAATTCTATGGTAAACGAGATAGAATTGCGATCACTATCTCCAAAATACTCTCCCAATGACAGACCTGACACCTGACCAGGTTCATTTCCCAATACCAGATCAAGTATACCCTTTCCTCTTGTAGGCTGATCTACGTACATATTGTGTCAAGTAACCTTCCGGAACACTCCTAACAAACTCCACCCGATCTAAACCCCTCACTCTAGGGAGATGCCCAACAATATTTTGGAAAATAAAATATCGAAACCACAACAACCCTGTTATTATTACTCTTTTCAATAATCTGTCCTCCTATCTGCTCCTCGATGTTCCTATTGCTATTCTGTGGTCTATAAAAACACCCAGTTGAGTTATTGACCCCTTCCTATCCCTAGCCTCCGCCCTCAGAGAAACCGTAGACAACCCATCCACGCCTTCCTCCTGTTCTGCAGCCGTGACGCTCTCTCTGATCAACAGTGCCACGCCCCCACGGCTTTTGCCTCCCTCCCTCTCCTTTCTGAAACGTCTAAAGCCTGGCACTTGAAGTAGCCATTCCTGACACGGCACCATCCAATTCTCTGTATTGGCCACAACATCGGAGCTCCAAGTGCTGATCCACGCTCTAAGCACATCCGCTTTATTCATGATACTCCTCGCATTAAAATAGACACATCTCAAACCACCGGACTGAGCGCGTCCCTCCTCTATCACCTGCCTCTGATCCTCCCTTTCGCACTGTCTCCAAACTGTCTCGACTTGTGAGTAAACATCTCTGTCCTCCGTCACGTCAGTTCGGTTCCCAACCCCTAGCAATTCTATTTTAAACTCTCCCCAATAGCATTAGCAAACTTTCCCACCAGGACATTGGTCCCTCTCGGATTCAAGTGCAAAGCGTCCATTTGTACAGGTCACACTGCGGCAGAAGAGGTCCCAATGATCCAGAAGGGGGAATCCCTGCCTCCTGCTCCAATCCCTCAGCCACGCATTTATCATCCACCTCACTCTATCTCATTCTATTCCTGAACTTACTGTCAGCAATCCCGAGTTACTACCTTTGAGGTCCTGCTTCTCTCCGCCTTGCATAACTCCCTGTTGTCCTTTTTCAGGACCTCCTCCCTTTTCCGATCTATATCGTTGTTACCAATATGTACCACGACCTCTGGCTGTTCTACTTCGCACTTCAAGAATCCTGGACGCGATCAGAAACATCCCGGACCCTGACACCTGGGAGGGAAACAACCATCCGCTTTTCTTTCCTGCATCCACAGGATCGCCTGTCTGACCCCCTAACTATAGAGTCCCCTATCGCTGCTGCTACCCTCTTCCTTTCTCTACCCGTCTGAGCCACTGGGGCAGACTCTGTGCCAGAGTTGCTTCCCGCTGGTTGGCCATCACCCCCCGACAGTACTCAAGCAGGAATACTTATTGTTAAGAACGACAGACACTGGGGTACTCTCTATTACCGGCCTCTTGTCCTTCTCTCTCCTAACTGTTACCCACATCTCTGTGCTCTGTGGTCCCGGGGTGGCTGCCTTCCTAAAGATCCTCTCTATCACATGCTCACTCTCCCTGACCAGACGAAGGTCATCGAGCTGCAGCTCCAGTTCCTTAAAGCGGTCTCTGAGGAGTTGCGCTCGATACACCTGGTGCAGTTGTTTCTTATTGGAATGTAAGAACAGGGAAGATCACACTTAGAGTATTGTGTGCAGTTTTGGGCTCCTTATTTTAAAAAAAAGATATAATGACATTGGAGAGGATATAGAGAATATACACGAGAAGGATTCCAGGAATGAACGGGTTACCATATGAGGAACGTCTGGTCGCTCCAGGCCTGTTTTCCCTGGAGTTCACGAGAATGAGGAGAAATGTCATTGAAACATTCCAACTTTTAAAAGGCTTGAACAGATTAGGTATGGCTAAGTTATTTCCCATGATAAGGGATTCTAGGAAATAAGGGCACGACTTCAGGATTGTCGGACATCAGTTTTGACCAGACATGCAGAGAAATTACTTTAGAGGGTGGTAAATCTATGGAATTTGTTGCCACAAACGGCAAGTCATTAGGTAAGTTTAAGGCAGAGAGAGATAAGTTTTTCATTATCCAGAGCATCAAAGGGTATGGGAGAAGCAGTGGAGTGGGGATGACTGGAAGAATTGGTTCAGCCCACGATTGAATATCAGAGAAGACTCGAAGGGCCGAACGGCCTACTTTTCTTATCTCCTATTGTTTTATGATCTCTACTCCTAATCTGGGCTGATTCTGATGCATGGGCCAAAGCAACGTGGTAGGGTTGAATGCTACTGCATCTGGAGTGAAGAGATCAAGAAGCACGAGGGATGATTTTCCCACTGCCCCCATAATCACAACATAATCTAACCATGCCATGCTCTTCATTTCCTCGATCAATGCAAAAGCCGAGATACCAAGAAGATGAGAGGCATCCAGTTCGTAAAGCTGGAACCAGACAAAACAAGTCGCTCTAAACTCTCAGGGACAGAGTGGAGTGGAGTGAATCTGAATCTCCAGTAAACCCTGTAGATTTAAACCTGGCGACCTACCACACCCAGATGCAAAATTAAGATCGCAGTAAATTTAAAGTAGGAAGTTTACAACTTACTCTCAGATGAAGCCTTACAACTGGGCCTCAAAACATTTTACCACCCAGATTGTTAAAATAACATCAAATAAAGAGGTTAGAAACTGGTTAAACTCGAGAGGACATGGTTTTCAATATCTTTGTCCATGGGACAAACAGGCCTGACCTGATCAATCATGCTAGGTCACCCTGGTCAGATCACATCAAGTGATTAAAAACCTGAATTAATCAGAGATCTCAGTTTACAGTACTGATGAATTGTTCCAGTGGTACCCAATTAATTACGTCGACTGTTCTTGGGTTAGGTTAATGAAAGGCGTGGGCCAGATTAAAATTGTTTCACAACCCTATCTGACACAGTCCCACATTCTGCCCCACCGTAAACTCCACAACCCTGTCTCCCCCAGCCTCACATGTACATCCCCAACCTTACCGCTCACCCGAATCCTCAGGTCTAAGGGCCAAGAACCCAAATATCCCGGACTGCAGCCCGACTAACCCTGGCCCGAGCCCCACGAACAAGTTCAATTATCACCAGGTCTCATCCACCCCGCTCTCTCCACATGTGGAGGGCTGCATCTCCAACTCCCAGCCCTACCCAGAAACTAACACCTACTCCCCTCCTACACACCCACAGATACCCTAACTCACAACTCGACACTCATTCTCTGCAATCCAACATCATCCCCCACTTCAATCACAAGTAGTAAATCTATCAGCTCAGCACATTCATAGCAATGAACCTGAAAACTTGTGTGGGGGCGAGGAAGATCCCAATAAGGCAGTGGTTAACCGTGGGCCAGAGCAATGTGGCAGGGTGGAGAGACACTGAATACCGAGAGACGAAATCAAGAAGCACAAGAGCGATTATTTTCCCTCCGCCCCCATAACAACAAGATAACTATTACATTGTGGTGAGGAGGTGGGAACAGACAAATGGTTTATGTTTTACTCGACACATGGAACATTGAAGAGTACAGAAGAGGAACCGACCATTTGGCCCACAGTGTTGTGCCGAGCCAGATCCAAAGCAAATCAAAAACACCCGAATACTAATCCCTCCTACCTACTCCATGTTCATATCCCTCAACTTCCTGACATCCATGTGCCTATCCCATACGTCTCTTCAGAACCTCTCATGTATTTCCTTCTACCACCACACCAGGCATCCACGAGTCTCTGAATAAAATTATAGGCTTGCACACAGAAGACAGAGTGCACTGATTGAAGGGACTTATTGGATCCGGAAGCCTGCAATTAGCGGTGTTCCACAGGGTTCTGCGGTGGGAGCTCTGCTGTCTGTGATGTATATAAATGACCTGTTTCAAGATATAAATGGGTGGGTTGGTAAATTTGCCGATGATACCAGGATCTGTGGAGCTTTGGATCGGGTAGAAAACTGGCAAAGGACGCAGCACCATATAGTTTTATTGCAGATGGTTAACAGCCGTAATCTGTGCACAACCTAACATCCAGGCGCGCCCCCGAATCCGTGTGCAGACTCAAATACGCAAGCACCCTATATCCGAGCGGACTGACAACTGCCCGTGCATTAGCAAACCCGCTGACTCTACTTTCCCAAATCAGCCGACACACCGAAATCGGTGTGCGCCCCCAAATCCACTCGCACGTATCGGTGTGAACCAGATTATCTTGTAGGTAATATATGGAGCACCCTCGGGGTGAAACGTTTGTCATCGGATCCCCTTAACATTTCCCCTTTCATCTTAAACCTGTGCCCAGTGTTGTTCGGCCACACGACCCAGGGCAAAAGACCGCAACCGCCAATTTATCAATTCCCCTCACGTAGTTGGATTATTAGGTGTCTGGCTCAGTCCGTCATCGGTCAGGGCACCAACCGCATGAACTGTGATGTCATGAAGCTCTGACATCAGACCCGGGTCACGCAGTCTCCGACGCGACTTCTTCAGTGTGAAGATAAGACGATGTGTGGGTATTCTTTAGGAGTAAAATCGAGCTGTAAAAATGATCGATGCTAATCCCGATTCCAATTATTGACGGGGCCGGTTTCAGTGATTTAACCGTGACTGTCTCTGGAAACATATTCTGACGGAGCCGAGGAGGAGTGCAGAGGGAGGGCGCACGCACCAAATGCTGTAGGAATTCAGCATGTTAGGTAGCATCCATGGAAATCAGCAAACACTCAACAGACTAACCCCACAAATTATTAAAAAACTTCTCAGAGCAGTGAACCCAGATGCCCAAGATTTCTTGGGTAAGGGTTGACACATGCACAGGGGTGGACTGAGAGGGATCCGGACCCGAGGAAGACTGCTGGGTTCCTGGAATGGACAACTTGTATCCGGCGCTCATCCATGACAACCATCATCATCTCTCCAAGTGGCCGGGGCCGTCAGGATTCGGCCGCAGGGGATGGGGTCCTGTTAAGATGCGCAACCAACCACGCCAGCTTCCGAGGATCAGACGCTCCGATTCTCTGGAATATGGCGAGCTGTCGTGGTTCCTTTAAAGACTCATGGCTGCTCTGCTATTTGACGGACATGACTTGGCGCCAGGACTCTAATATTTAAAGAGCAGCTGAAATGAGTATCGGTGCTCAATCATCAGCTTAACTGTTGATTCTTATCTACCATCTGGTTATGAACCCTTTCTTCGTTTCAGTCCCATGTTGGGTTTCGATTCTAGTCTCTTTCACCAATCGAATTCCCAGCTCTTTACTTCACCAGCCCACCCGTTTCCTGGTTTCACCAATCACTTTGTATTTTCCTCCCCTCGCCAACTTTTATCTCTATATCTCATCCTTTTATCTCCTGTCCTGCTGAAGGGTCCCGGCGCGATACTGCCCTGCTGAGTCTTTGCAGCATTTTGTGTGTGTTACCATTGACCTGGAGAACAAGTGACCTGTGGTTATCACATCATAACTGTGCCACCCTTCAATGAGCAGGACTACTGCTCACTCTTTCGTATTCTCTGGTATTTAATCGATGAAATCACATCATCAGTCACCCGGGTAGTCGGGATGAGAGTAACTGGAAAGTCTCCAGGATTAGGCATATAATATCACTTGTTCTTTCTAGCGCTGTGGGACATGGCCAGGACGAGAAATAATACCGGTGTTCCCTCAGGTTCGTTTTTACAGCTGTGTGGTCTGAACAGATTTTTACACAGCCTGAAAGCACTACGGCTCATTAAATTAACATTGTATAAATAAACTTATCAACTGTGCGGCAACAAAGGGTATCTGCGTGGGAGCTTGTCACAGCCACCTGTCCAATGAACTCTGCAGATTCACCACCTGTCCAATGAACTCTGCAGAATCACCACCTGTCCAATGAACTCTGCAGATTCACCACCTGTCCAATGAACTCTGCAGATTCACCACTTGTCCAATGAACACTGTCAGATTCACCACTATCTTGCTAAAGAAATTCTTCTTTATTCCCATTCTAAAAGGAAATCTCTCTGTTTTGAGGCTGAGTCGTCCCCACCACCGGAGACAGCCTCTTCGCATACACTCTGTCGACACATTTCAACATTCGATAGGTTTCAGTCAGGTCCTTTCTAATTCTTCTAAATTCAAGACTAGTGTCCGAGGACTCCTGATGTGACAAGCCTTTCAATCCCAGAATAGTTTTCATGAACATCCCTTGAACCTTGTCCAAGGTGGACGCATCTATTGTTAGAAAACGGTCCCAAGGCTGATCACAATACTCTGAGCGAGGCCTCACTGGTGCTTTATCCTTCTGTATTTCAGCCCTATCCAAATGAATGCTAACATCAAATCTGCCTTCCTCATCACCAACTCCATCTGCAAATTAACCTTCCCTGAATCCTACACAACAGCACTCAAGTTTATTTGCATTTCTGATTTTTGACATTTCTCTTCCTTTAGAATACAGCGTTCACTTTTATTTTTACTGCCAAAGTGCCGGACCATAAACTTCCTAAAATGCTGTTAGTGGTGTCTTTTGAAAATATTTTTACACGTCAAAAACGGCTAAAAGAACTGAGTACAGGCATCTCAAACACAATGTACGTTTTGCTGGTTTTGCAGGAGAGAACAAATATTTCCTTTGTGACACCAACATATCAAAGTCATGAGCTTTATAAATCAGGCTTCTGGCATTCCACTGTGATATTTTAATCCCATTAGGTACCTTCACAACTAAACTGGGAAACAAATCATCACAGCTCAATTTATACCTTCCCACATAACACCAGTTACACCAAGATACTTTTCTGCAGCTTTGACAATAATTTTAATTTCCTCAGCCTGACTAGATGTCTGATCAGTACAATCCAGCACATCGGTTATAACCGTCACAAATTTCATTTCATCCAGCAGTAAATACCGTTAGTAAGGCCACCGCGATGTGGACGAATATCCACTGATTTCACCGTCTTTTCTCTGAGTGTTAACACTCAAACTTTTTGCAAGGTCACTCCCCATTGCTGACGTTCATATTAACTAATCACCGTGTAGGTTCTTTTTTGACAGACAGGCGCTTCAGCCAGTGACAGCAAGTAATGGATGTTACCCCGAGCTACGATAGGCGCCTCCTCATTTGCTGTCAGCAACCCTCGCGGAGTTCAGCGAGTTGCTGCATTTGGTGGTGTCGGCCAGGCCGTCTCCAACAGCGGGCGTGGTTCCTTTTCGATGACTTGGTGAGTCGGTCCGGCGGATATTTGTGCCTGTTGAGGAAGAGTTTTGAACCTGTGATCGAGTGAGGAGTTGAAGCATTTGGACTACAACTTCCATATGGCCTTGCGGCCCCGAATGTTCATCAAGGGCCGCCGACTGAGCGCGGTGACAGGAGTTGTAGTTCATAGTAAAGGTGAGTCCATCTTGTACGGTGAGCAACGGGAGTTGTATTTCCGATGCGAATCGCGTGTTTCTGAGTTACGGACAACAACTTCAGTTACGAACAATTTGTGTCACGTGTCACCCTTTGCACCAACCTACAATCGCATTGTGACAGTCGGGCCTGTGGAGGGAAAGGTCAGAATCAGTGTTGGATCACCCTCAGGTCTGGGATCAGTGCACAGCAATTATCCAGTCTCCTTATGACTCGAGTTCTCCAGTCCCGGCTACAAAAGCCGTGAATCCTTCTCCGGCTTTCCAGGTTAATCACATCCCTCCTGAGGCGAGCGACCAGAGATACACACAGTCCTCCGGCTGTGGTCTCACCAACACGGAACAGTACAGCGTATTTCCAGGTTAATCACATCCCTCCTGAGGCGAGCGACCAGAGATGCACACAGTCCTCCGGCTGTGGTCTCACCAACACGGAACAGTACAGCGGCTTTCCAGGTTAATCACATCCCTCCTGAGGCGAGCGACCAGAGATGCACACAGTCCTCCGGCTGTGGTCTCACCAACACGGAACAGTACAGCGGCTTTCCAGGTTAATCACATCCCTCCTGAGGCGGGCGACCAGAGATGTACACAGTCCTCCGGCTGTGGTCTCACCAACACGGAACAGTACAGCGGCTATCCAGGTTAATCACATCCCTCCTGAGGCGGGCGACCAGAGATGCACACAGTCCTCCGGCTGTGGTCTCACCAACACGGAACGGTACAGCGGCTTTCCAGGTTAATCACATCCCTCCTGAGGCGAGCGAACAGAGATGCACACAGTCCTCCGGCTGTGGTCTCACCAACACGGAACAGTACAACAGCTTTCCAGGTTAATCACACCCCTCCTGAGGCGAGCGACCAGAGATGCACACAGTCCTCCGGCTGTGGTCTCACCAACACGGAACAGTACAGCAGGGGAACTGGCCCTGCTGCTGACTGTGTTGTTCAGAAACAAATGAACTGGGCATTGCTTGCCATAAAAAACAATTCCTTCTGACTAGTCAAGGTCCACATCCCTCTATTCTCCTCACTTTCATGAGATATCTAACAGCCTCTATTGCATCTGCCTCCTCAACCACCCCTGTCATTCATTCCAGACACTCGCCACCATGTGTATGAAAACAACAAACTTGCAACGCACGTCTCTTTTAAACATTAGAGTCAGGTTTAACATTACTCTATTATATAATTTGGTTTTTTTTACAGCAGTAGTTAGGAAATATATACAAAATTAGGCCAAATCACAGAAGAAATAAACATTGCAAAGAAGGACAGTGTTATTTTGGACTAATGAGGAAGTCCATTAGTCTCGGACTAATGAGGTAGTGTTCCCGCTTTCACCCTGAACACATCCCCCGTGGTATTTGGCCTTTCATCCTCAAGTGTGTCTCTGCCCTTGACCTGCTGACACTTTCACATGCTCGTTAGATTATCCCAGAGCAAGATTTATATCAAGCAGTTCACAATATAACTGGCTCACATTTCAATGATAGCAAGAACAATTTTCAACATTCAAGGTGCAATTACCATTAAAGTTTCTATAAAAGAAACATCCTTGAGGTTTGTCACTCTCGCTCCCCGCGCACAATGCACCGACACCTCGAAATCCGTTTGCACCCGTAGTCGCCGATGCGCTGATAAATCTGAGCACATCCACAAACCCTCACAGGCTCAAAATCCTTGTGGAACGCAAATCCGTGCACCTCCGCAAATCCGCGTACATGTTCAAACCAACAGATATCCCGACATTCACCTCAGATTATCCCCAATCACGGTGCCACACCCACATGCACGTTAGATGGTCCCTGAGCAAGAATCTTTTCAAACATTTCAGAAAATGTCTGCCTCGGCATTAAAAATCCACACGCAGCCTAACGTTCTTCTGCAAATCTTGATACGCCGAGACAAGCAAATCTGTATTAAACCCAAATCCGCGTAGACCCCACGTTCGACAACGCAACACTGAGACTGTGCACATCTCCGACCCTTCCGCCCACCACCATATCTGACAACCCACCGCTGAAGCTCTGGGTATCCCCAAATCAATATCCGTCCTCAGGTGTACGCACATCGACAAATAAGGGAGCACCCCA
This sequence comes from Hemitrygon akajei, assembly GCF_048418815.1. NCBI lineage: Eukaryota > Metazoa > Chordata > Chondrichthyes > Myliobatiformes > Dasyatidae > Hemitrygon > Hemitrygon akajei. The sequence goes on from NW_027331920.1 coordinate 3,702,901, forward strand.
AACCCGCTGACAACCCCACATGCACATTAAATTCTCGCAGAGTAAGAATAATTTCAAACAGTTCACAAACTGAACCATAAAAATTTCCGAGCTGAGATCAAAGTTTATAAGTACGATTAATGTGTCTATAAATGAAAGCAATTTGAGATCGGTCACACTCCAAATCTGCAGAGACCCCACATCCGTGAGGACCCGAATTCCGTGCGCACCTCCAAATCCGTATGCACCCCCATATCTATCCACATCCCGAAACTACTGATACACCCACATGCAAATTCGATTATCGCAAACAAGAACTATTCCAACAAAATCTTTGTCTCCACCTTAAACATAGCAAGAACAAAGTTCATAAGTGCATCTTCTATTAAAGTATCTATAAACGAAACAACTTTGAGATTCGTCACAACTCCAAAAACGCAGACACCACAAATCGGTCAGAACACCGATATCCGAGTGGAACCCCACCGGAAATCAATCTGTACCTCAAATCCGTGTGCATATTATCAGTTTGACAACCCTTAGGTGTTAGGTTCTCGCTGATTTTATTGCATTTCTCTACTCCACTGCGAATATCTGCAAGAACACGAATCTCAATGTAGTATAAGTTGACATGTAAGTACTTTACTAACAGAGTTAATTTCATATTTGAACAGAAGCAAAGAACATACGGGCACTGGCATGCGCACAGAGACATGGTATCACGAACACCACCATTACCACAGACTCTCCCACAGGCAGAGACAGACAGAGACGCACACAACGGTTCACCCACACACACATAAACATTGATACAAATACTGTAGGTATACACAGACACACAAACACATACGCATATCAAGCACAGACAAACACGCACAGTACAACAAATTAACAAATACACGTCAGTGCGTATAACCCCGTATGCATGTAACGAGAACTGTATAACTAAGCTGTCTAACATAGGCCACGAACTTATCAATCACCCTCCTGTGAGTACTTTCTGGAAGTTCCAGAAATGCTCCACGACCGCTGGACTAAGTGTAAATATGAGACAGTTGAGTGTGCAGGCCAGGGAGTAGGGTTAGGGGTGGGTCGTGGTGGGGTTACAGGGTGTTATGATTAAAACATGCTCACCCCCCAGCTGAGACAGCGGAGTGTGCAGGCCAGGGAGTAGGGTTAGGGGTGGGTCCTGGTGAGGTTACAGGGTGTTATGATTAAAACATGCTCACCCCCCAGCTGAGACAGCGGAGTGTGCAGGCCAGGGAGTAGGGTTAGGGGTGGGTCCTGGTGAGGTTACAGGGTGTTATGATTAAAACATGCTCACCCCCCAGCTGAGACAGCGGAGTGTGCAGGCCAGGGAGTAGGGTTAGGGGTGGGTCCTGGTGAGGTTACAGGTTATTATGATTAAAACATGCTCACCACCAGCTGAGACAGCGGAGTGTGCAGGCCAGGGAGTAGGGTTAGGGGCGGGTCCTGGTGGGGTTACAGGGTGTTATGATTAAAACATGCTCACCCCCCAGCTGAGACAGCGGAGTGTACAGGCCAGGGAGTAGGGTTAGGGGTGGGTCCTGGTGAGGTTACAGGGTGTTATGATTAAAACATGCTTACCCCCCAGCTGAGACAGCGGAGTGTGCAGGCCAGGGAGTAGGGTTAGGGGCGGGTCCTGGTGAGGTTACAGGGTGTTATGATTAAAACATGCTCACCCCCCAGCTGAGACAGCAGAGTGTGCAGGCCAGGGAGTAGGGTTAGGGGTGGGTCGTGGTGGGGTTACAGGGTGTTATGATTAAAACATGCTCACCCCCCAGCTGAGACAGCGGAGTGTGCAGGCCAGGGAGTAGGGTTAGGTGTGGGTCCTGGTGAGGTTACAGGGTGTTATGATTAAAACATGCTCACCCCCTCCCAGCTGAGACAGCGGAGTGTGCAGGCCAGGGAGTAGGGTTAGGGGTGGGTCCTGGTGAGGTTACAGGGTGTTATGATTAAAACATGCTCACCCCCCAGCTGAGACAGCGGAGTGTGCCGGCCAGGGAGTAGGGTTAGGTGTGGGTCCTGGTGCGGTTACAGGGTGTTATGATTAAAACATGCTCACCCCCCAGCTGAGGCAGCTGAGTGTGCAGGCCAGGGAGTAGGGTTAGGGGTGGGTCGTGGTGAGGTTACAGGGTGTTATGATTAAAACATGCTCACCCCCCAGCTGAGACAGCGGAGTGTGCAGGTCAGGGAGTAGGGTTAGGGGTGGGTCGTTGTGGGGTTGATGGTGATGGTGTTTATTCATCACCACAAACAAACATTTTCTTGGAGATCCTCTTGGTAGGATGTGTGTACATCTTGGTTTGGATCCCAAACACAAACTACATAACGAACTTACGCGCATGAGGAGAATGGGAGCAGCCGATAATTGAATGTAATTTCACAAACTAGAATGCCATTATTTACTTCAATATTTTGTGTCTGACAAATGATTCATTTGAACTACATAATTACAGTGGAATCACATGTAATTGATACGACAGCTCAGACGGTTCAGACACCTTTTGGGAGGCAACAAATTAACAAAAATGATTAAAGGTATCTAAGAATAGAGACCCAAATGCCCACGTTTACTGTTTTCAGGGCTGACATACGGAAAGGCTGAGAATGTCGGGAGACGGATCATGTGGAGGTAGTTATGTTCCTTTAAACATGGCGACATGGTTGGCACAGACACCGTGGGCCGAAGGGTCTGTTCCTGTGCTTTACGTTTCACTGTTCCATGTAGAAATAACTCAAATGGAAGGCAACAGAGAATCATTTCTCAGAGCAAACATTTATTTCAATGGTGAAGAACGTAGACATGTTTTTCACCCAGGAAAAAGTTTGGTATACCCCCGGTATCCGGAGGGGGTTAGTGATAATCAGGAAAGAGGGATCAAGTTACATTCAAAGCAACAGGCACAAAGTACTGAGGGAACTCATCAGTCCTGGTAGTTTCTGTAGAAAAGAGTATTGTGGACGTTTCGGGCCGAAACCTTGATCAGGACTTGTGAGTAGTAAGAGAATTTAGAGCAAGAGGACGCGGGGAGGTGTGAGGAGTGAAGAAGGCGTACAATGTGGTAGGAGATAAGTGAAAGCGGGAGTGGGGCGGGGTGAAGTTAGTTTGTGAAAGAGAAAATATTTGGTCTGAGAAAATCTGATAGGTGATAGGTGAGGGTACAAGATCATGGGAAAAAGGGTAAGGGCGAGAGGAAGGGAGTTGATCGGCAGGTAAGGAGATAAGGAGAGAGGGAAACAGGAATGGGGGAGTGGTGGGTCCTGGTGAGGTTACAGGGTGTTATGGTTAAAACATGCCCACCCCCCAGCTGAGACAGCTGAGTGTGCAGGCCAGGGAGTAGGGTTAGGGATGGGTCCTGGTGAGGTTACAGGGTGTTATGATTAAAACATGCCCACTCCCCAGCTGAGACAGCGGAGTGTGCAGCCCAGGGAGTAACCGTTGAGTAACTCAAACGGCAACAGCGTATCTTTTCTCAGAGCAAACATTTATTTGAATGGTGATGAACGTAGACATGTTTTTGACCCATGACAAAGTTTGGAGTACCCCCGGTACCCTCAGGGGTGTTAGTGATAATCAGGAAAGACGGATCAGGCTACATTTAGAGCAACACGTACAAAGTACTGAGGGAACTCAGTAGTCCAGGTAGCTTCAATCGAATAGAGTATTGTGGACGTTTCGTGCCGAAACCCTTGATCAGGACTTGGAAGAAGAAAGAGAATTTAGAGCAAGAAGGCGCGGGGAGGTGTGAGGAGTGAAGAAGGCGGATAATGTTGTAGGAGTTAGGTGAATGTCGGAGTGGGGCGGGGTGAAGTGAGTTTGAGAAAGAGATAAATGGAGAGAGAAAAATCTGATCGGAAAGGGTACAAAATCATGGAAAAAAGGGTAAGGGCGAGAGGAAGGGAGTTGATCGGCAGGTAAGGAGATAAGGAGAGAGGGAAACAGGAATGGGGGGATGGTGAAGGGGGTGCAGATTGACGGAAAGTTCCACTGATCAATATTCACGGCATCCGGTTGGATCCCACCCAGACGGAACATGAAGTGTTGCTCCTCCAACCTGAGTGGCCTCATCACAAAGGAGAGGAGGCCATTGACTGACGTGTCGGAATGGGAATGGGAAGTAGCATTGAAATGCGGGTGTTGAGTTCATTTCCAGTATATGGAGATTTTCCCGTGTTTAAGGTCGCATTCAGGTGAGGTGCGATCAGACTTGACAGTGAGAGATAGCTTTATTCCAGAGGATCTTCTATACGATTTCCTCAACTAAACGTCGAAGGTCACACAGACACAAACAAGAGGGGGTGAGATGGGTCTGATGGTGTTTTGCTGGAATAATGGTACTCCCAATTTACAGCCCTTAATACCATTACATTTTCCTTTGTTTGCCGTTTCACAATTAATTCACTAAATTAATCGCTATCTGTCACCGTGGGGATTGCACGTGTCTGACGTCATCGGTTTGGAAATAGTTTGAATATCTTTATTTCTGAATCTGTTGAAACCTCTCACTGTGGATTCGCTAAATGGTATTAAAAACCCCAGGCTTGTGCTGCTTTAACATTTCATTCCGACAGATCGCCGGTAGCACGGGGGACGAATCACTGGGCAGAGAAAATGTCTTCAATGTTGGATAGTTACAAGAGTGTGCAGAATATTTTGTACGTGTTCATTGCTGTCTTTGGAGTTCCTGGTGAGTGTTTGGCATTTCTGTATATTAACGTGTTTCCGATCAGTTTACCAGCTTCCAACTTGATGATTATTCCACATATATCCGTCAGAAATATCAATCCTGTCAATTCGACATCTGATTTTTCATATTTAATGACCAATGAAACTAAACTTCTGTCTCTCCTCCGCCAGCAGGGATCGACCCGGACGTTTCTCGTCCCTTTAATGACACCTTTTCCAGGGTAGTCCCAGTGAAGCTCTCCGGGAAGGAGAGATCGGAAGGGTTTTACTGGGAATTCGTCCAGAGTTATGCCCCATGATGGAGAAAGGCATTTTCCCCGCACCGAAGATGCGACTGGGCGACCGGGTGGGTTTTACATTGTGAAGTTCACTGTCTCTGAGATATTGATCAGACGGAACACCTGGTCCTATGTTTTATGTCTCCCTGCTGAGTCTGTCATAGTCGGATCCCACTGTCTGCTGGTCAATAATTGGGTTTTATAACCTGAATTAGTGTCCTCGGACATACTGAAGTGTGTTATGGAATTGCTCTGCGTTGTAGAATTAATCCATTAACGGAGCCATTCAGCATCTGTTTACTAAGTTGACCCAGCATTCCCTCTGAGACCCGTCCTCAATTGGAGCATCGTTTCGTCCTGAAAAAGCGCCCGACACGGTCGGTGTTTGTTCAATTCAATAAAAGCTCTTGAGCTGCCGTGACCATCCAGTGCTTTGTGTGCGTTGCCCCTCCTCAGCCCCACCAGATGCCGAGTTCCACGTGGCCTGCTCAGTCAGGGCTCAGTCAGAGAAACCGGCCCCATCAGCGATGGAATTAGGATTAGCATCGATCGCTGTTGTTCATGCAGCTAGTTTTTAGCACCGAAGATTAGTCACAGATCGCCTTATTTGCAAAGTGAAGAAGAGAGTTCAGAGATAATGTGAGACGCGTGTCAGATGTTAAATTAGCAGCTGTTTACACATTCTCGCACTTCTGAACTTTAGCAAAAACCCGGTGATTGTGTTCAGTAATGCCGAGTGTCTGTTCTCTTCCCTCTTCTTCCTCCCTCTCTCTCTCTCTCTCTCTCTCTCTCTCTCTCTCTCTCTCTCTCTCTCTCTCTCTCTCTCTCTCTCTCTCTCTCTCTCTCTCTCTCTCTCTCTCTCTCTCTCTCTCTCTCTCTCACTCTCTCTCTCACTCACTCTCTCCCTCTCTCTGCAGTGAATTTACTGGCGATTGTGATCCTGTCCCGGGGAAAGTGCGGCCTCTCTACCTGCACCACTCGCTACCTGGTGGCCATGGCAGCGGCGGATCTACTGACCATTGTCTTCGAGATCATTCTGTACCGGATAAATAACAATTACTTTAAGTACAGTTTTTTGAACATCACCCCTGTGTGCAGGGTTATCAACGTACTGAGGTTCGCAGCCACAGACTGTTCTGTCTGGTTCACCGTCACTTTCACCTTTGACCGGTTTGCCGCCATTTGCTGCCAGAAGCTGAAAACAAAATATTGCACCGGGAAGACTGCGGCTGTGGTACTAACAGCAACCGGTGTACTCTTCTGTCTGAAAAACATTCCCCGTTACTTCCTCTGGGAACCCAAAGTGATCGTCGACGATGTACCGTGGTTCTGTGGACTCAGGGACAAAGTTAAAACTGACCACGGGTGGATAGCACAGGCTTGGGTGGAGACTGTTTTAACTCCGTTCTTCCCTTTCGCTGGGATCCTGCTGCTCAACGCTCTGACAGTCAGACACATTTTAGTGGCCAGTCGGGTCCGTAAGCGGCTGAAGGGTCAGAGCAAGGGGGAGAACCGCAGTGACCCGGAGATGGAGAGCAGGAGGAGGTCTGTGGTTTTACTCTTCACTCTCTCCGGCAGCTTCATCCTCCTGTGGATGACACTGGTTGTAAATTTCATATATTATCAGGTCAAAGCTCTTGGTTTCAATTTCAATGATTCCGAATGGTTATTTCATTGGGTCGGCGTTTTGATGAGGAATTTCAGCTTGTGCACGAACACATTTATTTACGCGGTGACTCAGTCGAAATTCAGGGAGCAGGTGATCAGCGCGGTGAAATACCCGATCACCTCGGTGGTTCAATTCATTAATAAAGTCGCGGCCTGAGCGCAACCCAGATGCAGCTTCAATGTATCCAGTCCGGGCTCCAGATCTTCTCATCCACCGTCTGGTCTCCAAGCTGTTATTCCCGGGCGGCCGTCCTGTTGAAAGGGGCATTGGAAGCAGCAGTGCTGTGGACCGCAAGAAAATGGAGGGAGATTGGTAAGTGCTTGCAAGGGAGAGACGTCTGGGATTGGCTGAGTGGAGTGTGTGTGTGGGGGCGGGGTAAAGAGAGACTGGGAGATCGTGAATGTGTGTGTGTGTGTGTGTGTGTGTGTGTGTGTGTGTGTGTGTGTGTGTGTGTGTGTGTGTGTGTGTGTGTGTGTGTGTGTACTCGAGTGAGGGTGCAGAAAAGGTTTACGAAGTTGTTACCAGTACAAGCTGCCTGTGTTATAGAGACAGGTTAGCCAGTCATCGACAGTCGCAGAATGAGAGGCAATCGAACGGAAAGGATTAAGATTACAAGTGGTAAGATAGGCAACGCACAAAATTCTGGAGGAACTCAGCAGGTCAGGCATCATCGATTGAAAACTGTAAGTCGTCGACCTTTCAGGCCAAGACATATCTTCAGTCCCCATTCTCTAATCTGGCATTCAATCTCCACACCCGCTGCCCATTATTACACAAACACATCACTGTCCCTCATTCCTAATCTGACCTCTAACACACAGCATCCCTGACTAAATCATCATCTGAATTCTAACTTCCCATACCTGACGTCTAACCTTTCATGTGACGCATAACTACCCCAACATAGCTGTCCCTAAACCACATTCTGACCTCTCACTCCATGTATTCCTATCCCTAAACCCATACTGTTATCTAACTCTCCAACATCTTATTACTAAACCCAATCTGATCTTTAACTCCTTCACAACCCTGCCCCTATACCCAACCTGTCTTCTAACTCCCCAAATCTCTGTCACCAAACCTAATTCTGTCCATTCATAACATCCTATCCTAATCTGCTCTGTAACCTCCTACATTCCCGCCACTTACCCTAATATAAAATCAGCTTCAAAACGTCCCATTCCTTAAATCATAAACTGAACTCTAAATCCCCTCAACACTGTCCCTAAACTTTGATCTGAAATCTAACAAACTCCGGCACCCCACATCTCTCAACGTAATCTCGAATCTAATTTGACCTCCAGCACCACACTTCACTCTCCATAAAACATAACCAGGCATCTCGCCCAGAGCCGTCCCCAAACTCCAATCTAACCTCTACCTCCCCACATCCCTAATCTAAAATATAATATGACCTCCAATCCAGTCACATCCCGATCCCTAAACACTAATCAGACCTGAAACATTCCACAAGTTTGTCTATAAATCATAGTCTGAAATCTAAATCCGCATATTCCTGTTTGTTAAGACTCCTTAAGAGGCTTCGATAGGTTAGAGAAATGGGCAAAGGAGTGGCAAGTGAAATACAATGTTGGAATGTGTATGGTCATGCACTTTGGTGAAAGAAATAAACAGGCAGACTATTATCTAGATGGGGATAGAATTCAAAATGCAGAGATAGATAGATAGATAGATAGATAGATAGATAGATAGATAGATAGATAGATAGATAGATAGATAGATAGATAGATAGATAGATAGATTAATAGATAGATAGATAGATAGATAGATAGATACTTTATTCATCCCCATGGGGAAATTCAACTTTTTTTCCAATGTCCCATACACTTGTTGTAGCAAAACTAATTACATACAATACTTAACAGTAAAATATGATAAAAATATGATATGCATCTAAATCACTATCTCAAAAAGCATTAATAATAGCTTTTAAAAAGTTCTTAAGTCCTGGCGGTAGAATTGTAAAGCCTAATGGCATTGGGGAGTACTGACCTCTTCATCCTGTCTGAGGAGCATTGCATCGATAGTAACCTGTCGCTGAAACTGCTTCTCTGTCTCTGGATGGTGCTATGTAGAGGATGTTCAGAGTTATCCATAATTGACCGTAGCCTACTCAGCGCCCTTCGCTCAGCTACCGATGTTAAACCCTCCAGTACTTTGCCCACGACAGAGCCCGCCTTCCTTACCAGCTTATTAAGACGTGAGGCGTCCCTCTTCTTAATGCTTCCTCCCCAACACGCCACCACAAAGAAGAGGGCGCTCTCCACAACTGACCTATAGAACATCTTCAGCATCTCACTACAGACATTGAATGACGCCAACCTTCTTAGGAAGTACAGTCGACTCTGTGCCTTCCTGCACAAGGCATCTGTGTTGGCAGTCCAGTCTAGCTTCTCGTCTAACTGTATTCCCAGATACTTGTAGGTCTTAACCTGCTCCACACATTCTCCATTAATGATCACTGGCTCCATATGAGGCCTAGATCTCCTAAAGTCCACCACCATCTCCTTGGTCTTGGTGATATTGAGACGCAGGTAGCAAAGGGACTTAGGAATCCTTGTACAGGAAACCCGAAAGGTTATCCTCCAGTTGAGTCGGTGGTAAAGGCAAATTAATGTTGGCGTACATTTCAGGAGGAAAAGAAACATAGAAACATAGAAAACACACAGCGCAATACAGCCCCTTCGAACTACTTAGGCTTTAACAATAGCCTTCGATTTTTCTAAGACCCATGTCGACATCCAGGAGTCTCCTAAAAGACCTCTATCGTCCCATATACGCCTCCATCACTGCCGCCCGCAGCCCATTCCACACCTCGCTCTGTGTAAAAAAAAATACCGTTGTCATCTCCACTGTACCTACTTCCAAGCACCTTAAAACTATGCCCTCTCGTGCTAGCTATTTCAGCTGTGGAAAAACCCTCTGACTATGCACAGGATCAATGCCTCTTATCATTTTGCACACCGCTATCAAGTCACAACTCATCTTCGTCTCTCCATGGAGAAAAGGCCGAGTTCATTCAATCTGTTTTCATAAGCCATGCTCCGCAATCCAGGCAACATCCATGTAAATCTCCTCTGCACCATTTCTATGGTTTCCACGTTCTTCCCGTAGAGCGGCGACCAGAACTGAGCACAGTTCTCCAAGTGGGGTCTGACCAGGGTCCTATATAGCTACAACATTACCTCTCGGCTCTTAAACTCAATCCCACGATTGATAAAGACCCACGCTCCGCATGCCTTCTTAACCACATAGTCAACCTGTGTCGCAGTTTTGAGTGTCTTATGGACTCGGACCCCAAGATCCCTCCCATCCTCTATAATACCAAGAGTTTTACCATGAATACTGCATTCTGCCATCATATTTGACCCACCTGAATGAAGAACCTCACACTTATCTGGGTTGAACTCCGTCTGCCACCTCTCAGCACAGGTTTGCATCCTATCAATGTCCCGTTGTAACCTCTGACAACACTCTGCACTATTCGCAACACACCCCACATTTGTGTCATCAGCAAATTTACTAAACCATCCCTCCACTTCCTCATCCAGTTCATTTATAAAAATCACAAACAGTAGGGATCCCAAAACAGATCCCTGAGGCACAACACTGCTCACCTGCCTCCATGCAGAATATGGTCCGTCTACAACCACTCTTTGCCTCCCGTGGGCAAGCCACTTCTGGATCCACACAGTAATGCCCCTTGGATCCCATGCCTACTTACTTTTTCAATAAACCTTGCATGGGGTACCTGATCAAATATCTTGCTGAAATCCATATAGACTACATCTGTGGCTCTGCCTTCATCAATGTGCTTAGTCACAACCACAAAAAAATTCAATCAGAGTCGTAAGGCACGACCTGCCTTTGACAAAGCCATGCTGACTATTCCGAATCATATTCTGCCTCTCTAAATGTTCAGGAATCCTGCCTCTCAGGATCTTCTCCATCAACGCAGCAACCACAGAAGTGAGACTCACTGGTCTATAATTCCGTGGCCTATCCCTATTCCCTTTCGTGAATAAGGGAACAACATCCGCAAGCCTCCAGTCCTCTGGAACCTCTCTCTTTCTCACTGATGATGTCAAGCCCATTGCCAGAGGTTCAGCAATCTGATCCCTCGCTTCCCACGTTAACCTGGGGTACATCCCGTCCGATCCTGGTGACTTATCCACCTTGATGCTTTCCAAAAGAACCAGCACATCCTCTTTTTTAATATCTACATTCGGAAGCTTTTCAGTCCACTGCAGGTCACCCCACAATCACCGAGATCCTTTTTCCAAAGTGAATACTGAAGCGAAGTATTCATTAAATACCTCCGCCATTTCTTCGGGATCCATACACATTTTTCCATTGTCACAATTGATTGGTCCTATTCTCTCACGTCTTATCCTCTTGCTGTTCAAATACTTGTAAAATCCCTTGATTTTTTTCACTTAATCCTATCTTCTAAGGTCTTCTCATGGCCCCTTCTGGCTCTCCTAATACCATTCTTAAGCTCATTCCTGCTAGCCTTATAATCTTCTAGATTTATATCATTACCTAGTTTTTGAACCTTTTCTTAGTTCTTCTTTTCTTCTTGACGAGAGTACAACAGCTTTTGTGCACCACGGTTCCCGTACTCTACCATCATTTCCCTGTCTAATTGGAACGTGTCTACGCAGAACCCCACCAAATATTCACTGAACATTTGCCGCATTTCTTTGGTACGTTTCCCTGAGAAGATCTGTTTTGAATTTATGCTTTCAAGTTCCTACCTGATAGCCTCATAGTTCCCCTTACTCCAATTAAACGTTTCCCTAACTTGTCTATTCCTATCGCTCTCCAATGCTATGGTAAATGAGATAGAATTGCGATCACTATCTCCAAAATACTCTACCACTGACAGACCTGACACTTGACCAGGTTCATTTTCCAATACCAGATCAACTACATCCTCTCCTCCAGTAGACTGATCTGTGTACATGTTGTGTCAGGAAACATTCCTGAACACATCTAACATACCGCACCCCATCCAAACCCCTCACTCTAGGGAGATTCCAATCAATAATTGGGAAATTAAAATCTCCGACCACACCAACCCTGTTATTATGACTCATTTCTGTCTCCCTATCTGCTCCTCGATGTCCCTGTTACCTTTCGGTGGTCTATAAAAACATCTAGTGGTGTTATTGGCCCCGGTTCCTAACCTCCGCCCACAGGGACTTCGTAGACAATCCCTCCATGACTTCCTCCTTTTCTGCAGCCGTGACACAATCTCTGATCAACAGTGCCACTCCGCCACCTAATTGCCTCCTTCCCTATCCTTTCCGACACATCTAAAACCTGGTACTCGAAGTAACCATTCTTGTCCCTGAGCCATCCAAGTCTCTGTAATGGCCACAACATCATAATTCCAAGAACAGGTCCACGCTCTAAGCTCATCAACTTTGTGCATAGTACTCCTTGCATTAAAATAGTACTCCTTGCAACTCAAACCATCGGTCTGAGAGCCTCCCTTCTCTAACACTTGCCTACCCTCCTTCTCGAACTGCCTACAAGCTGCCTCTTCCTCCATATCTTCAGTTCGGTTCCCACCCCCAATAATTCTATATTAAACTCTCCCCAGGAGTATTAGCAAACCTGCCCGTCAGGATATTGGTCCCCCTGGGATTCAAGTGCAACCCGTCCTTTTTATACAGGTCAAACCTGCGCCAAGAGAGGTCCCAATGATCCAGAAATCTGAATCCCTGCCCACAGCTTCAATCCCTCAGCCACGCATTTATCATCCATCTCGCTCTATTCCTTTACTCACAGTCAATTGGCACAGGCAATAGTCCCGAGATTACTACCTTTGAGGTCCTGCTTCTCAACTTCCTTCCGAACTTCCTGTAATCTGTTTTCAGGACTTTTTTCCTTTTCCTACCCACGTCGTTGCTACCGATATGTACCGTGACCTCTGTCTGTTCTCCTTCCCGCTTCTGGATACCGTGGATGCGCTCAGAGACATCCGGGACCCTGGTACCTGAGAAACAAATAACCAGCTGAGTTTCCTTCCTGCGTCCACAGAGTCGCTTGTCTGACCCTCTAGCCATAGGGTACCCGATCACTGAAGTGGTGTCAACTATCATTTCTTTTCAATTCGGTAACTGACGTCTTTTAAAACAGTATGCTCTAACGGCCAAGAAAGTGCAGGTGAGTATTTAGAAAAGTGCACGTGACTAGATAGAAATGTTTCGGTAACAGTTTTCTGTCCAAGTTAAGTGGCATTGTGTCCCAAATAAAGAAAGGATCTCCCAGCTATTTTCTCGTTAAGAATCTGTTCTTTGAGAATTCTCCTAAATAAGCTGTTATACCGATATTTATATATCCTAGAACTTATAATACCATCCCATATCTTACCCATTTCTGATATCAGTTTCACCGCCCAATAATTTTATGATTTATTTTAGTGCCTTTCTTCAATAACGGAATAACATTAGCCATCCTACAAGCCTTCAGTTCCTTACGCAATGCCAAGAACTTCTACAGATGTGTAGTGGAGAGTATTTTGACTGGCTGCATCACAGTCTAGTATGGAAAGATCAAAGCCTTTGAACTGAAAAATGTGAAAAAAATAGCGGATTCGGCTCAATACATAACGGGTAAAGCCCAACCGTTGAACACATCTATGTTGTCGTAGGAAAGCAGCATCCAGCACCAGAGATCCCCACCTCGCAGGTCATGCTAATGCTATCAGCAGAAGGGGCAAGAGCCTCAGAAAACCATGAGGTTGATGAACAGATCCTACCCCTCAAGCATCAGGCTCTTGAACAAAATTGATAACTGCACTCAACTTTATTTGTCCTATCATTGCGATGTTCTCACAACGAATTGTCTCACTTTGGAATATTTATCTCGTTATCCCATGTCTCGTTATTCATTGCCATTTATGTATATAATCATTTGCACAGTTGGTTTCTTTCTGTACCCTGGTTGTTATTTGATTGATCCTGTTATATATACAATTCTGGAGATTTGGTGAGAGTGCACACAGGAAAATTGAGTTTAAGAATGTACATATATTCTGACATACGTGTACTTCGAAAATAAATTTACTTAGAACTCCGATCTATCTGTATTAGGGCACCCGAAGATCCGAGAAAACACCTTGTCAGGCCCTGGCGAATTATCCACTCCAATTCGCCGCAGGTCAGCAAACGCCTCCTCCTCTGTAATCTGTGTCGGGCCTTCACCACGGCCTCTGCCCTTTTATATTTAATAAGGTCACTCGGGAAGCAATACTTCTGAAATTTCTTACACGTCTTATTTCCCTCACTGTTTGCCTCGGCAAAACTCCTCAGCTGACCATGGTACAGACTTTCTCCTATTTTAACGCCCGTTTTCATGGGGATCGCTGCCAAAGCAGTTTGCTGAATAATGTGCCTAACCTGTCATTACAAAGATCCACATCTTCCTCATCCATGGCAGACGTTCATCCCATGAAGCATTAAACCACTTTAATACCCATTGAAACAAATATTTCTACAAGTGCCTCATACACTTCATTCATATTCACAACGTTATGCCCTGCTGCGAGGTAGAGATACCCCACCCATCATAACTTCATTTACAGCTTCCCACATAACACCATTTACACCAAGATACCTTCCTTTAACCTCCACAATCATTTTAATTTCCGCTGTACGACTAGATGTCTGATCAGCACAATTCATCGCATCCGTTATAAACTTCACAATCTACATTTTGTCCACCAGTAAAGTATATTTAGTAAGAAAACTGGGATGACGACATATATCCACGGATTTCACAGTCTGTTCTCTGACTGGTAACACTTTGCCAACATTCCAAATCATAAATCAGAAAGAATAATTTCAAATAGTTCGGACAATGTCTGTCTCGATACTAAACATTCGCACTCACTCCAACATTCGTTTGCAACTCCAACTCCGCCGATAGACCAAATCTGGGTATAATCCCAAATCTGTGTCCGCCGCCACTTTCGACCTCATCCCCTTAAATCTGCTAACACACCAGCACATCCGTGTGCACTCGGAAATCTGTCAACATCCGCAAATAAAAGCACACTCCATACCCGCTGACAATTCCAAATGCACGTTAGAATATCCCGGAGTAAAAATCATCCTGAACAGTTCACAAAATGGCAGCCGCTACATTAAATGTCGGCATGCACCCCAATTTGTGTGCAACTCCAAATCCGCTGACAGGCTCAAATCCCAAATCCGTATAATCCCAAATCCGTATCCACTCCATATACGAGAACACACCACTAAATCTGTGCGCTTCCCCAAATCAAAAACGTGGACACTGTATATTGGACGATACAGTGCTAATTCTGCATAATTCCGAAAACAATTTGCGCTCTTATTGCGGGAGAAAAAAACAATCAGGAGCAGCAGACAGAATAGATCAGACCGACTCACCGAATTGTTTCAAACTAAAGGACTTTACTTATACATGATATCATGGACAGCCTTTTTGATAACAGCGTTTTTCAGAGGCTCTGCTTATCTTGCAGACCCGCTTCATGAAATAGGCACAGCTTACTTAAAGCACTTAACAATCACATTGCTTGACTGTGAACTTAGCGTTAGATTTCGACAAACAGGAGCATGACGTAAATGTGGTGCCATAACATTCTTCTTTAAACTTTAGCAAGGGTATGAGCTAAATTCTCAGACTCGTAAGTACTTGGCTAAATCCCATTACATCCGAGCGAAATTTTAAGAGTATTCACAAGTGATTAGGTTGCCCCCATACATAGCCAAAGAGTCATATACTTCCACAACTCCAAACCCGCTGTCAGCTCCGCACACACATTAAATTATCCCAGAGGGATAATAATTTGAAACAGATCAGGAAATGGCTGCCTGGTGTCACATACCTCGTGGGTATCTTGTGATTGTCTTGTGACCATGATGTAATTGAGTATCTGGTGAACGTCTTGTGATGGTGGGGTGATGTATTTTCCCGCCAGTATGAGGTCACATGATGTAGTTTTCCGACCAGTCTGTAGTTATGTGGTGGCCTGTTCCAAAAGGTATAAAACGGGGAAAGCCTGCTGTGACGCAGGAGTTTTTGTTGGGACGTCTTTTAAGGCGTCCGTTACACAGTTATGCTGCTTATTTGGTTTCATGACGCAATTTTGTTTTAAAGTGGAGTTTTGATTCTTACTGTGCGGTAGATTGTCGTTGGGCCGGCAGTTTTGAAAATCGCTGCCAGTTATGTTTGATGTATCTTCGATTTAATTTTAAAGTCTAAGTATCGGAGAGTGAAGATTTACCGACGTACGAAAACCCGAAGGATCGAGTAAAGTTGGCGTCGTCGGCGGTAATACAGAATCAACCTTATTGGATCTTCGTTCCGGAAATAGTAACCTGCATCCGAGATAACCCCTGCCTTGTAAGGACAGAAAGGGTTGGGCTGTGTTATGACTTTCAGATTTATCATTTTAAGAACTGTTCGAGTTGCCATTTAGCAGTTAACTTCTGGTTAAGTTAGTCGTTTGTTTACTTTTCATTTTTATTGAGCATAGTTTAAATAAATCTTTATTTGTTTGTAAAAAAATACGTGTCTCATTCGATATTTATTTTTGCCGTATCGTAACACTGGGCATTAAAAACCACACGCAGCGGAAAATTCGTGTGCAACTCCAGATCCGTAGATCTGGGTGAAATTCATAACACGTGCAACCCCATGCAACATCCCGCTAAATCTACACATATCACCAAATTCGACAACACACCCATAGATCGGTGCGTACCCCAAATTCTAAACCCGCTGACATTCCCTCATTCCAGAGCAGGAATCAGTTCAAGCATTCACAACATTGCTGCCTCGACCATTAAGGAACAGGAATAGTTCAAATTTGAAAGCACATTTATTACACAATTACTTATAAATGGAACAACTCTAAATCCGCAATACCACAAATTTCTGTGAGAACTCCGGAATCCGAAAATATTGGCGGACGCAGCTCTATATAAGAAAGCATCACCAAATCAGTGCGCACCTCTATATTGGCGGACATATCACTAGATCTGTTCGCATCCCTAAACCAGTGTGCATCCCCACATTTAACGACACCTCTCTAAATCTACGCAATCTCCAAATAAGTGCGCGTCCCAAACACGCTGATACCTCCACAACCATAACAGGTTATCTCAAAGCAGGAATCGTTTCAAACTGGCTGTCAGAAAATGGCTGTTTCAACATTAAAAATCCCCACGCACCCCAACATTAGTTTGCAACCAGATCGGCCGACACATATTACTTTGGATGTAACTCCAAAACAATGTGCAAAACAGACCTAAATCGGCGCGATTCCCGAAACAGTGCGCACCCCAAACACGCTCACACACCCACATGTGGAAAATTATCTCAGAGCAGCAATTATTCCAAAGTATACAAACATGCCTGTCTGTACACTTAAAATCCCCGTGCACCAGGAATGTGGTTGCATCTCCAGATCGGCCCACGCACACAGATCTGGATGTGACGGCAAATTCTGCAAACCCTCATGTTCATCAACACCCCCAAATCCATATTCACCGCCAAGTCATGTGCCCAGAAACCACCAAAAATCAGAGCTCAATCCCCAACGCAGTACACACCCAAAGACGCTGACAACACCCACAAACATAATTCTCAGAGTAGGAATTATTTCAAACAGTTGACAAAATAATTTAAGATGGCGGTCTCAATATTAAAAATCCCCATTCCAGAGCAGGTGAAACATCCAAATCTGGGTTTGCACAGTTCGCAAATCAGTGCGCACCGCCATATTGGAGACTGAATACACCCGGTATCCGGGCGCAACACAAATTCCTAAATGTGCGCTATCCCCATTTCAGAGCACACCCCAAATCCGCTGACACCCTGTCACAAATAACCGTGGGTCAACTGTCTAAGAAGAATAGCCAGGTGGCTTGAGCCGCAAAAATAGAATGAGGTGCTTTTATTTACAAAAATAGTGGAAAAACAAAAACCTGGAAGTCCACAACAAAATAAGAAAAAAAAAGAAAACATATAGATATATATATATGTATATATACGGCTTGCAATGGTCAATTGTCTGGTTAACAGCCACCCTCAGACTAAACAAAAAAAAAGCCAAAGCTAAGCCCCTCCCCCAGACCAACCAAAAGCTAATTAACTTAATTATCTTCCATTTCACACAATCTGAAACTCAACTGCCAGTTCTCACAATAAACACATATACCTCATTTCCCGGTTAATGGAGTCACCTTAAAGTATAAGGGGAACCTTTTTCACTCAGAGAGTGGTCAGCACAAGTGGTACATGTGAATATCATTTTAACGTTTCAGAGAAGTTTGGGTTGGTATATGGATGGTGGGGATCTGGACGGCTATGCTCTCAGTGCAAGTCAATGCGTGTAGTTAGGTTAAATGGTTCAGTATAGACTTGATGGGCCAAAGGGCCTGTTTCCTTGCTGTTCTTTTCTAAGAGTCTATGACCTGTTTAATACGCTCACGAGTGATCGAATTGCCACCTGAAATATGCATTCTGTTCTCCCATTGTTGTTGTTCATCTTTGAGCCGATCATTAATTCATCCATCTCTAAATGTACTCAAATACTTCCTCTTCTGTCCTTTGAAGAAGCACGTTGCCACCCTTCATACCTCCATTTCTAAATCAGAATCAGTTTTATTACCGCTGACTTATATGATAGAAATTTGCTGATTTGCGACAAGATTAGTGTGCAAATACATAACATTACCATAAATTACACAGAAAAATATTGAAAAACTGAATAATTATGTATTGTTCATGGGTGCATGGACCATTGTGATATCCCCCAAGATCCTGCGAGATTTTTCACACAAAAGAGCAAACTGCTTTTCCAAATTCACCTTGTCAAGATCCCTGAGCATTTTAACTGTAATGGCTGGATAGCCGGAACTTACTATGAGAGACCTCAGTCGCTTTTGACATCAACCTGTGGCATCAACACAATCAAGCACCAATATTGGAACTGATAGTGAGGAGGTGGAGGAAGGCATTATCTCTCTGCAGCTCCGTCCCTTCATCTTCTCATTCTCCGTACGAGCCGAAGGTAATCCGGCTGCAGCTTCCGTTCCCCAATACCGTCTGTATGAACCAGGTCTCTGGAACTGAGTCTGGCTCTGTGGTTCGGAAACAAATGGTCGAGACAATGAGAGCACTGGAGATGGAGAGAGACTCCTGGGTGGTATGTTGCTTCCCAGATGCCAGGGTCAGGGATGTCTCAGATTGGGATCACAGTGTTCTAAAACGGGAGGGTGAGCCGTCAGAAGTCGTGGTACATTTTGGCCCCAATGCTAGGGGAAGATAGCGACGGAAATCCTGGATGGAGAATATAGGGAGCAATTCAGCAACTTGAAACGCAGGACCACAGGGCGAGTAATCGCTGGGTGGCTGTCTATGCCACGCTCCAGTGAGGGGAAGAATAGGATGACTTGGCAGATGAATATGTCGCTGACGATTTGGTGGCAAGGGGCAGGGTTTCACGGTTCTGGGTCATTGGAATTTCTTCTGGGAATGACTATGATATGCACAAAAAAGATGGGTTACCCCTGAACTCGAGGGAGTCCAATATCTTTTTGCGTGCAATTTTTCTGGAGCTGTTGGCGAGAGTTCAAGCTAACTTGGCAGGGGAACGGGAAGCAGAGAGTTCGGACAAAAGATCAGACAGCTGGTATACAAGTAGATTCAGCGATTAGTGAGATTGTGACGGGGGTAGGTAGTCGAATGATTAGAATTGCAGTCATAGCTTCATAGAAGTGAACAGCACAGAATCAAACCCTTCGGCCCATCTATGCCATGCTGAAATTATCTGCCTATTTATCGACTTGCTCCAGTAGAGGAAGTCAAAATAGACCCTTCTTTTAATTCTGCTTCCTTCGACGCAAATAATTAACGTAACACAAGCATACACAACGAAGGCTATTTTAGAAATATTTGATCTATGCACGGTGTAGATTCTAACGGCCACAGAAGTATAAATGACTGACGCTAGTTGGAAACTTCCCGTCCCAATTAAGCGGCATAGGAAAGCCCAGCTATTTTCTCTATTAGATTCTGTTCTTTAAGAGTTGTCCCGAATAAGCAGTTACCCTAATTAACTAATGGCCCAGTTAAGCGTAATACACTATTTATATATTTGGTTCCTTAGAATACAATACTGCCAGTGTCACCGGCTTATTTTGGAGCCTTTTTTAAATAACAGAAGAACATTAGTTATCCTCCAATCCTTCGGCACCTCACCCGCTCCAAAGAACTTCTACAGATGTGCAATGGAGGGTATATTGAGAGATTGCAACACAGCCTGGTATGGAAACGCTGCCTTTGAAGGGAAAATCATTGAAAAATTCGCGGAGTTGGCGTTGTATATCACGCTTAAAGCCGTCCCAACTATCGAGCTCATATATATGAAACGCTATCGCAGGAAGGCAGCATCGAGCAATAGAGATCCCTAATCTCAGGATTCAGACCACCAGGTTCAGGAACATTTACTCTCCTCAACCATCAGGCTCTTGATTAAAAGGGCAAACCGACAATGAAATCCACTTCCTCATCATTGAAATGTTCCGCAACCAATGCTATCACGTTCAAGGTGTCTTTGTCTCATTATCTCATGTCTCTTTATTTATTGCTATTTATTTATATTTGCATTTGCAGTTTGTTGTATTTACACCCTGGTTAAGCTTCCATTGATCCATCATACGCACTCTTCTATAGATTTGCCGAGGATGCCCATTAGAAAATGTGTTTCAGGGTTTTTACTAAGTGGAAAATGTTATTCAGGTAGAGCTATGAAATTGAGTTGTCGACAGAATGAGGAAGAATTTCGAGATGCATCTTTTCTCTGGTTCCCGGTAACTCTTAGAAGAACCAACATCGATGAGGAAAAAACACACAGCTTCTCCCGCTCCCGAAAGAAAAAGGTTAATTAGGGATGCCATCGGATTTCTAAATGGACAGAGAATCCATAAAAACTACCTCAGTATTTTCCATCCCTTTTTGCACTACGATTTGATTTTCATTTGCTTATATAATTATTAACTTCTTATTAATTTATGGTTTTATTATTATTCGTTGGAAGTATTGCCGTCGGTAGGCAATATATTTCACGATATATTCCCGTGATCTTAAACCTGATTCCGAATCTGAGCCACTAACGTTTGCCCTCCTCACCCCCCCAAGGCTACTTGATTACTTGCGTATATAGCAGACACACGAATGTCACAGAGATTTATTTGAGAAGACCAAGAAAACTTACAATTGAATTTGTTTCTGATCCTCGGAGCCGAATATATAATGTCACGAGATGTTTGAGTCCATTCCTCGGCTCCTCCCTGGATCGCCGCTATTGAGCTGCGGATGGTTGGAGGTATGGGGACATCAAGTGGACGGAACGGAAAATGCAGCCGGGATCGCGATGCTCCGTCACGATGCAGTGCGGCTTCTGCTTAACGCCAACATCTTTTGTCCTCTCAGAATCGGAATCAGGTTTATTATCAACGACATGTGTCGTGAAATGTGTTCACTTAGCAGCAGAAGCTCAATGCAATGCATAATATAGAAGAAAGAAAACAATAATAATCATATTAAATAAGTAAATGAATGACAGTGTACGTATATTGAATAGATTAAATCTCGAGTAAAAACAGAAATGGTATATATTTAAAAAGTGAAGTAGTGTGCAAGGGTTTATTGTTTCTCTCGTTTACCGTTAGAGAAATCCACACACGGCACGTGTGCAGTGTTGGTCCGGTCCTGTTCTGAGAACATCACGATTTACGAAATTTAAAATTCATCACAGTTGTAGACACACGATATTAGATTCAACGCTTCTGCAGAGCGAACCCTCTAATTACGAGGACAATTAACTCGAAAGGAAAATGCAGATTGGCGTTGAACATACATGTAAATGCAAAATTATTTTGCAAAACTGGATCGCGGATGAAATTCCATACTGATCATTTCCCCGGTAAACTGATGAATGGATGATTACAGCTTCCCGCTCTAACACTGTTTCGTGTTACCATACACAAATGCAAACACTTCTAGGTTATGTTTTTCTTGCGAGCTACGACAGCCTATGTAAAACTCATGGTCTGTATATATTTCCCTGTGAAATCTGTCTCCCTTCTTCCACCATTTTGACATAGACCCGGTCTTATTCTGCACAAGCCGCTGCCCTCTCTTCATTCAGTACTTCAATCATTCCTCTCTTCAGTATTGATTTCATTTCTGTCGTAAGGCCATAAGACATAGGAACACAATTGACCCATGCGATCCATCATCTGTTCCGCCATTCCCTAAGTCCACAGGATACATGGGTAGATTTATTCCATTTGGCCCATCAAGTTGGCTACGCCCGGCATTTCATCATAACGGATCTATTTTTTCCTCTCAGAATCAACCTTCTGGCCTCTCGCCGTATCCCTTCAGTATTAAATATACTGCAGGTAAAACTTGGCCTTCACAGCTTTTTCTGGGAAAGAGTTCCATTGATTCACCATTCTTTTACTGAAGAAATTCCTCTTCATCCCCGTTGTAAAAGGGCGTCCATCTATTCCGAGTCTGCCTCCTCTAGTCTTAGACTATCTCAATATAGAAAACGTCCTCTCCACATCCACCGTCAGGGCCTTTCACCATTCGACCGGTTGCAAACAGGTCACCCCTCATTCTTCTGAATTCTAGTGAATACAGGCCAGAGCCATCAAAGGCTTTTCCTATGACGAGCCAATAAATCTTGGAATCATTTGCCTGAGCCTTCTTTGAAAACTCTCCGGTTTCAGTACATTCTTTCTGACATAAGATGTCCAAACCTGATCACAATTCTCCAAGTGATGTCACATCGCTGATGCATAAAGCGGTGTGACATCACTTCACGTCAAGAGTATTGCATCCTTGCATAATTCCATCGTGTTTCATTTATTGTCCCTGTCAACCCCATTCTAACGTATTCTCTCTGTGATCTTTGACAACCTTACTCGAGAGGGGATGGGAAGCATTGTTTTTCACTGCACGGCTATATTTCCCATACCATACCCTCTCAGTGACACTCTACACATGTTCATTTATGTGTCAGACTGCGGCGGAGTGAAGTTATCGACATTCGCTTTGGAAGGGGCCATTCGCTTTCTGGAAAAAAGGCAGTACTGTACTCACTTATTTTGCACTGTTACTTTGGAAATTGTATGTGTCCGTGCTCACTTTAACTGACACCAGTTTCCTTGTTTCAGGTATACTTCTCCACTTGACATAGGAATATTTTTCCAGGTTAAAAACGGCAAAAAGAAATGAGTACAGACATCTCAAACACAACGTAGGTTTTGCTGGTTTTGCAGGAGTGACCAAGTATTTCCTTTGTGACACCAACATATCAAAGTCACGAGATTTATAAATCCGGCTTCTGGCATTCCCCTGTAACAGTTTAATCCCATTAGAGACGTTCATAACTAAACTGGGATACAAATCATCACAGCTCCATTTACAGCTTCCCACAAAACACCAGTTACACTCAGATACTTTTCTGCAGCTTTCACAATAATTTTAATTTCCTCAGTCCGACTAGATGTCTGATCAGTACAATCCAGCACATCGGTTATAACCGTCATTAATTTCATTTAATCCAGCAGTAAACATCGTTAGCAAGGCAAACGTGATGTGGACGTATATCCACTGAAGTCAACATCTTTTCTCTGACTGGTAACACTGTAAATTTTTTCCAAGGCCACACTCCATAACTGACGTCCATATTAACTAATCACCGTGTAGTTTTTTTGTTGACAGACAGGTACCTCAGCCAGTGACACCAAGTGATGGATATTAATCTGAGCTACGATACGCCCCTCCTGATTTGTTGTCAGCATCCATCGCGGAGTTCAGCGAGTTTCTGCCTTTGGTGATGTTGGCCACGGTGTCCGGAACAACGGGCGTGGTTCCTTTTCGATGTCTTGGTGAGTCGGTCCGGCGGATGTTTGTGCCGGTTGAGGAAGAGTTTTGAACCTGTGATCGAGTGAGGAGTTGAAGCATTTGGACTACAACTTCCATATGGCCTTGCGGCCCCGAATATTCGTCAGCGGCCGCCGACTGAGCGCGGTGACTGGAGTTGTAGTTCATAGTGAAGGTGAGTCCATCTCGTACGGTGAGCAACGGGGCTTGTATTTCCGATGCGAATCGTGTGTTTCTGAGTTATGTACAACAGCTTCAGTTACGAACACTTTGTGTCACGTGTCACCCTTTGCACAAACCTACAATCGCATCGTGACAATGGAGCCTGTGGAGGGGGAGGTCAGAATCAGTGTTGGGTCACCCTCAGATCTGGGATCAGTGCACAGCAATTATCCAGTCTCCTTATGACTCGAGTTCTCCAGTCCCGGCTACAAAAGCCGTGAATCCTGACTGCGGCTTTCCAGGTTAATCACATCCCTCCTGAGGCGAGAGACCAGAGATGCACACAGTCCTCCGGCTGTGGCCTCACCAACACGGAACAGTACAGCGTATTTCCAGGTTAATCACATCCCTCCTGAAGCGAGCGACCAGAGATACACACAGTCCTCCGGCTGTGGTCTCACCAACACGGAACAGTACAGCGTCTTTCCAGGTTAATCACATCCCTCCTGAAGCGAGCGACCAGAGATGCACACAGTCCTCCGGCTGTGGTCTCACCAACACGGAACAGTACAGCGTCTTTCCAGGTTAATCACATCCCTCCTGAAGCGAGCGACCAGAGATACACACAGTCCTCCGGCTGTGGTCTCACCAACACGGAACAGTACAGCGTCTTTCCAGGTTAATCACATCCCTCCTGAGGCGAGCGACCAGAGATGCATCGGGCCCCTGCTGCTGAATGTGTTGTTCAGAAGCAAATGAACTGGTCATTTCATGCTTTAAAAAAAAATAATTCTTTCTGAGTACTCAAGGTCCATATCCCTCTATTCTCACATTCATGAGATATCTAACAGCCTCTATAGCATCTGCCTCCACAAACTCCCCTGTCATTCATTCCAGACACTCACCACTGTGTGTATGAAAACAATAAACTTGTAACGCACGTCTCCTTTAACCATTGGAGTCAGGTGTAACATTATTATATTATATAATTTGTTTTTTTACAGCAGTAGTCAGGAAAAATAAACAAAATTACGCCAAATTACAAAATAAATAAATTTCCGAGCTGAGAACAAAGTTTGAATAGTGTCTATATATGAAAGCAATTTGAGATTGGTCACACTCCAAATCTGCAGAGACCCCACATCCGTGAAGACCCCGAAATCCGTGCGCACCTCCAAATCCTTATGCACCCCCATATCTATCCACATCCCGAAATGACTGATACACCCACATGCAAATTCGATTATCCCAAACAAGAATTATTCCAACAAAATCTCTGTCTCCGCCTTAAAAATAGCAAGAACAAAGTTCATAAGTGCATCTACTATTAAAGCATTTCTAAATGAAACAACTTCGAGATTCGTCACAACTCCAAAAACGCAGACAGCACAAATCTGTCAGAAAACCAATATCCGTGTGGAACCCACCGCAAATCCATCTGTACTCCAAATCCGTGTGGATATTATCAGTTTGACGGTCCTTATATGTAGGTTCTCACTGATTTTATTGCATTTCTCTACTTTACTAATAAAGTTAGTTTTATATTTGAACAGAAGCAAAACACATACGGGCACTGGCACAGGCACAGGCATGCGCACAGAGGCATGGTATCACGAACACCACCATTACCACAGACTCTCCCACAGGCAGAGAAAGACAGAGACGCACACAGCGGTTCACCCCCACACACATAAACATTGACACAAATACTGCAGGTATACACAGACACCCAAACACATACGCACACCAAGCACAGACAAGCACGCATAGTACAACAAATTAACAAACAGATCTGCACACTGAAACCCAC